>NW_021853485.1:6373232-6421213 GCF_003651465.1 Formica exsecta
AAAAAAAAAAAAAAAAAAAATGACGTAAGACTGCAGTCGACACAATTCAATCCGCTTTCTTTCTTTTCTTCTTTTCCTTGTTTCTATTCCTTCTTTTTTTCTTTCTTTTATTCTCATTCTTATTTTTATTCACTCTTAATTTCTTTCTTCAGTTTTCCTTCTACTTTTTTCTCTCTCTTTCCTCAGTTTTTTTTCTGTTTGATCTCAGGAATTATGATGCGGGGTTTGCGGGGCCATTAGTTACGCCAATGTGCTCGTCCCTTTTCCTCTCTCGTATATCTGGTATCTTCGTCGAGTTCCTCGTGTTTCTCCTGGTTCTTCTCATTCACCTTCTCTCTTTCTCTCCTCCTCTCTCTCTCTCTCTCTCTTTCTCTCTTTCTCTGTCTTTCTCTATATACATCTCTTGGTATTACTATATATCCACTGCAAGGATCTCGGAAATGAAGTCGACCCTCCTCCACCGTCCTGCCATCCTCCGCGCATCCTCCGTTCTCTCCATCCTTCTCCTTCTCCTTCTCTTTTCCACCTCCCGCCGCCGCCGCCGCTAAAAGCCTGGCGGGGTTGTTACGCAGACAGAAATTCAATATAGCCGTTACTCTTAGGTGGTTGTATGTACTTACCGTCTCTTCTCTGTGCTCGGATAACGTATTATTATCGAAGAGCGACATCGCGGAGCGCGACTGAACGGAAGAGAGGATTTCCCGTCATGGAGAATTCACGAATAATCTCCTTCTCTCTCCCTCATCTTGTCCGTTCAATCCCTTTCACTCTTTGTCACCTTCGTGCGCCCACCTTCTTTTCCTCGTTGCGGAAATTCGCCGAGCGAACGATCGCGTTTTATACGCGTCAAGGGGATGTCGTAAGTCGAGTAAACGCGTAATTGGTTAACGTGACCGAGAGAGGCTTGATTACCGAGTTATTAAACATTAGATTAGATCTCGATGTAATAGGGATTGAGATGAACGACGTATATCGTTGTCATGTGTAAATGTATTTACGCACAATTTTGTATATATGTCTGTATGTATATAATTATTCACATTAATTTTCAGAAATTGATGGTTGTAGAAACTTTTTTCCTCGGTTATTCCCGATACTACATCGCGCAACAAGAGAAAATATCGAGTATCGACATATAATTAAATTTCATCATCCGTAATCGAATTGCGTGCGCGCCGTGGCGTGTTCATCGCTGATTCATTATGATCGCGTCGGTCATTAGCATAACCACGTAGCAGAGGCTTTGTTGCTAATTATTGCGATAATTGGTACTCCGCAGTACTGAATTCCGTGTCCGTAACATTGTTGGGCCGCCGCGTGTTCCTTTCACGATTCGGAATTAATTTGTTTCCCTCCCTGAAAATCGAACGAATGCTTTGTGTGTTTACATCCGCAAACATGATAGAGACAGGAATAGAAAAAGGAGGGAGGGAGAGAAAGAGAGAGAGAGCTCGTTGCCTCAAAAATGATTTTCAATAATATCGACTTTTACAAATACAAAGTTTCCATATGCAGTTTAATTATTATTTAACGTTTTTCTCCCGCGGAATGTGAAAATATAATTAAACGATTAAATAAGTTAATATCGTGAAGTATGCGCGCGGTCAGCTGTGGAGATTGTATACAATGCTTGACCGTGTAAACTTTATAACGTTCAATAGTGAGTTTCCTCTCCGTGATAATTATCGGATGCATATGAATAACTAAATCATTAATTATATGCTTACGGATCGTTAAAAACTCTAGACTTGAGTTTAATTATAGTAAAAGCCATGAAGCACTACTTAACAGGATTAATTTTCCAATAAAATAAAAAGTATTTTAGAGCTCTTTAGTGTCTAGAAGAAAAGGAATAATAATAATAAGAAGAAAAACTTTGCATCCATTAAAATTGAATTATTGATTATTCGCCTAAATGACTATTTTGTCAATTACTTTGTTAGATAATGAATAACCTTAAAAGTACTTTTTAATGATATAAGTTTATACGATATTATTATAGACAGTTCGATAAATTTTGAAGAGAAATTTCATAGATAAAATTTGATATCGACGATGAGCGCGCGAAATGCATTTTAGAGTCTGCTGGAAAAATTGCATCGGGCATTGAGGTTTGCGGTTACATCACTGAACGACTACCCTCCGGCGGTTTGATAGGTTGCTAGGAAACACCCCAATGTCGAAAGCGCGCTTCCTCTTTCTACGACGCTATCATCAAGACGAAGAAGGACGGAGCGATACTCTTCGGCTTCCTCCTGTACGCTTCAATCTCACGGAGCATCTCGCACGAAATTCTGTTGGGGTTTCCAGCGGGTCGAGAGCGAGAACGATAGCCTCGAAAACTGTAAGGAAGGATTTAAAGGCGGCGCGAGAAGGACGGAGATGAAAGAGAGAAAAAGCGAGAGCATGGAAGGGCCAGAAGTTCGATGTGTACGAGTTGTTTAGTGGATACGACGACATACGATCCTCGAAATAGATATTTGTCACTCTAATGTGACAGGAGACGAGGGCCCGCGTATCAAGTGACGCGGCTGAGTGTCGACAACGACCCGCTGGCCGCCATCCTCGCCATCAACTTCGATACACTCAGCCCTTTATCGAGACAAAGCCCCGACACTCCTGAATTAAGATTGAATGGATGATTATATCGATATTATCTATAAAATTGCTCTAACTTTCTTGAAGATTATTACGCCATCGTATATAAACACTATCTATTGGAGATCTTGAATACTTTTATGACCGATATGTTTAAAGATTCGGAGTAGCATGTTTTAGCATATGTTTTATATATATGAAGATCATTTCTTCAATACAATATATAAATATATTTTTGTTTTCTAGTTTCTTTGTTCTTCTGCATTCAATTGGTAATATTATGTTGGTTATATAAACTTACGATATTAACATGCAAAAGGTTGCCCGGAGAATATCGTTGAATTATCATTTTGGTACTTTTCCAGATTAATGAATGATTTCAGCTGGAATCACTGAGATCTCGCTTTGGCACTTTGCCTTTTCTCGAAGAACTTGGCTTTATTTTTTCCCACAATAAGAAGGAATGCAGACGACCAGATCGACAAATGCAGAATGCTGTCCAATTCCGGAAACAGGAAACAGCGGCTACCGCGGTAAGTTTTCTCAGAAGAAACCGCCGTTCGTAAATGGTAAAGATATGATTCAATGATAGTAGTATTTTTACTAGAAAATTGCCTAGTTTTTATGGTTGCATATTAAAAATATCAATTTATTATTTCTCGCTTATTTGCCATTTGCTTTGAATATAGCAGTAAATATATAATTTTTTGATTGCAATCTGCAAATTTTTGTTATATAATGACATTAACAAACGTATTTCATTATGAAAAAAAATAATTTTTTTCAATTCTTGTCTATTTGTTCATTTTTAATTATCGTTTACATTATAATATCGTTTACACTAAAATAATCTTACTCGTGCTTTCACATTAAAAGATGATTCGAATCTCGGCAACTAAGAACAGGAACAAATCATGCGAAAAGAAAGCGCGAAACTAATCGCGCTGATTGGAATATTTCTGATCAGCGGCAATCTTTATTGCGCTTCAAGTAATTAAAAATTAAATGCGAATTGGCAAATCACACACGGAAATCCGTCGTCGCTCGTTCTCGCGCAGTTTTTCTACCGATTAAAGCGAATGACATCTATCTCAGGCAGTTTTGTCTCATTTATCCGGAGGATAATCTTCATCTAAAAGTATTAAGGCCCGAATAGATAAGCCGAGTCGTGCTATGTGCAAAAAAATTTCAGGGATCGAGAAAAAGAGAGAAAGAAGGGCCAGATTCGGAGCAAGCGTTAGTTTGGTTGAGATTAAAAAAGCCAGTCGACAGAATCTTCCGACATTGGTAGCAAACACGAAAAACATGAGACAAGATGTTGAAAAGATAGAAAAAGAGAGAAAAAGAGAAAGAGAGATATATGTTATAATAGAATAAAATATAAAAGAGGAAGATTCTGTCTTAAGCGAGTAAGAGAAAATTAGGCAAACTATTTGAAAATTGCGTAATGACTCGCAGAAAAAATAAAAAATAATGTAGAGGGAAATAGGATTCTATTCATTTTCCGCGGGATATGTTCTGTCAAGATAGTTTACAAAGTACATAAATTAAACGATGCAGATGAAAATACGTAAAGATTTTCGAGCATAATTCAAAATAATTCTAATAGTATGAAAATATATCAAGTAGTCTACAATTTTTTTATACAATTATTTATTAAAATATTAACAAAAATTAATTTTAATATGTTTTTCTATAAATTTTCTTCACGCATGACCGAATTCTCTTTAATAAATCTCTTTAATCTTCTACATTATAAATTATTATAATTATGCACATACAAGGAAGAGGCATGGAATTTCAGAATATGATTGAAGTAGAATCATCTATCAAGGAACTTTAAACATTCAAGTTACTTCTAATAAGGATCTAATACAGGATCGTATATTAGTCATACCTATTAACGTCATATGGGAAGACAGACAGCTAGAAAGGAACACAGGGTTCAAGAAGTAATAAGAAAGAGAGAGAGAGAAAGAGAGAAAGAGAGAGAGAGAGAGAGAGAGAGAGAGAGACGTGACAAGAGAGAAGAAAAAGAAAATATAGCAACGAGGAAGGGAATGCATCGAAGAATTCAACCGAAGCTCGGATCGCAAATTGCTACTATCGGGGATAATGAAACAGTAACAATTTTCACGGATAGCAATCGAGAAAAGTAAGTACAAAAAAGGATAGAAAGAGCAGCATAGACCAAGAAACTGCGATAAGAAATGGAGAGAAAAGAACGACGGGAGGATTGGCTGAGGAACGCAAGACGGTCGATCAACGAAAAGAAGGACGGACAGATGCCGCCGTTCACCTTGGAAGAAGAAAAAAAGAGAATCAGACGCAAGAGAGAAAGAAGGGGGCCTAAGGACAAAGGAAAGGACTTGTCAGGTAGCGAACACCCTGCACTCCCTTCCGCTCTCTTCGACCACCCTTTGACTTTCCTCGTCGTCCCTTCCTTCGCCTCGTCCCGCATTCTCGCGTCTTCTTCTCGCTTGCTTCTGTTCTCGACGACTCTTTCTGCCACATATACCTATAAAGCTCACATGGCCGAGGAGTCTTTGTTTTGCGAGATTTAATACCGCGAGTCGGGGCGAGCCCTGTACAAGGACTTCATCATCCAATCATTTCACCTTCATCTATCGCGCGCGATTCGATTTTGTAATTTATTCAATCTTCTTTTCATAAATATCTTGAATTTTTCATCCTTTTAAAAGGAAATATTTTATTCCATTGGAAATGTCACGTAATCACTACATTTCAATAAACATTTTTGTTTTCTTTCGGCTCTTTATTTTTAAGAGAAATTTACATGATCGATGAGAGATTTACGTGATCTGTAAGTGTTAATAAAATTAAAACCAATATTTCTGTATCACGATGTATAAAATGGACATGCTCAAATGTCGGCACACAGATGTTTACTTTTATAAAAAGTGAAAATTCAACTTTCTACCGGCCTTGGAAGTCTGCGACGCTACTATTCTTGACAAGTGTTTAGTCGAAGCCAGGCGAAGTTTAACTTTAAGCCGATCTAGAAAATCGTGCTGTCGCTTTTTATGCATTCGCGGCAAAGTACGAAATCCCTAGGTAGCATTTTATATCGACGCGTTTGTAACGCGACACTTCACAGGATGCAAGCTTACTCGTGTACGACTTCGTTGACATATCGAATTATAAGTCTTTAATTGGGTTTAAAACATGTAACGCTACAATAAATAGCTCGCGCGTCTAAAATAATTTGCGGTATCATCTGACGATTCTTCGCATGACTATATTACGTGATATTTTTCTCAAACTTTAATTTTACTCACAATCGTTAAAAATTTCATAAAAATTTATATATATAATGTATCGTTTAGAGTAATTAACGGCATCTTTTAATTTTTAATTCTATAGGAGAACTCTGAGCGTTCATTAATCTTTCGAAGTGATAAATAAACGTACGATAAATACACACGTTGTGCACGAAGCATGAGTAAAGTCTCGCCACTATACGCGAATAAGAGCAATGAAGAGCAAGCTCCTCGTTTCAGCGCTTCCCTCGTAATGCGCCGCTAAAGAGTCTAAAGAAGATAAAAACGAGCAAATGAAAAATAATCACCGGACCTGGTGCGGTTAGAAAGGCTGTCGGAAAGGCGGGCAAGCAAAGAGAGAGAGAGAGAAGAAAAGGAGCGAAGGAGAGAAAGAAGGAGAGAGAAAGGAAGAGAAAAAAGAGAAAGATAAAGAATCAAAGGGGTAAAGAGTGAAAAAGCAGCGACGAAAGCAGGGGTTGGGGCGACCACCATCGCCTGCTGCTGCTGGAGGCAGCGACGTTTGAGAATACACGCGCCCCTTTCGGCTAATGGAAATAAGTTCGCCTTTCTGACCCTCCAGCTGCGAGTTTCGGGGGTGAGGCGAAAAGGGGGAGGGAGTGCATGAAAGGCATCGAGCAGGCATCCGGGGGACAAATTCGGCTGGCGGAGCTTTCCGCCGAATTAGACGATAAATATCCCTGATTTACCGCACGAGAGTTTCTCCGGCTCGCCACGAGATGTATTCTTCGCACTGTCGGTTTCGCGATCGAATCGAGATGGAAAATATAGTTATCTCCGTTCTCTTTGCAAGGTAAAGTTTTTTTCGATGCGAAAGAAAAATTAAAATAGAGAAGTTATATACCTTGACACATAACTTGGAAATAACTGATTCTTACAAAAAATTTATTAAATTGATAAAATTACTTCAAGTATTCGTTTTATGTCAACTTAATAAATAACAGCTGTTTCTTCAAACAAAATAAGAAACAATTGTCAGCGAGATAAGTTAAGACTTTGTAAGAGGTTTCAAGGAAAAAAACTTGCGATATATGTTAAGCACATTTTTTAATAGTGCGAGAAATTTCGATGATCGTGGATGCGATGAGCCCGAATCACGATATCATGCGATGATCGGGAATTTTAAAGATCCTATCCTTATGATGCGCTCGATCGAGCCATAATCCACGACGTTTCAAAGTGCTAATTCATTTAGCCTGTCCTGCGCGCATAATCGATGCCTCGATCTCTTGTCACGATAATTAACCTTTTCGCCTCGGACAGAGGAGACTCGACGAGGAAGATAATTAGCCAATTAGGCGTTACATGTCGCGACGCGCGTAAGACCGAGGGATCGACGTTGATGCTGAATGGGTGAAATTATCGCGAATGAGTATTGCCAGGAAACATAATTATCGCGTAGTATTAAGCTCCCGACTAACGCAATCGGAAATGGACAATCCGCGAACGGCTTTAGGCGTTTATTGCCAATGTAAACGGCGAGAGCTCTTGCTTGCAGCATCATCATTAAGACTCTTTAAGATTTATGCGCAGTATATAATATTAGTTAGCTAAATTTTTTTAGAGATAAATCTCTTTTAAGTCCTCGAAAGTTTGATTCCAATAATCTTAATTATTTTAATTGCATTCTTGCGTGTGTGCGTGTAGCATATATGATAAAGACAGATATGATTTATTTATTGATTTAGAAGCTTTTGTCTTGACTTTTAAATGTTATATTTATTTGAAGATCAGCTTGCGTTTCGTCGGTTATCTTCTCGATCCGAGCTATTGAGTCGACGAGAAAAATAAAAAATCGCTGCGTGTCGCGAAACGAATGCATCTCGGATGCATGCGCGCTATTTACCGCGACGCGCTGTCGAGCGGAGAGCGAACTGTGGCGGAAAGATTGTTCCATTACAACGGCGACAAGTGAGGTGTACACGTGTGTGTGTGTGTGTGTGTGTGTGTGTTATGTGTAACATCTCTCTGCTCGGGATTGGAAGAAGGAACCTACGAGCGCACGAAGAGCTACCGGGAAATAACAGCGTATGCGAGATCTCGAGGATGTATTTCGATTTATCTCGCACGAGCGAGCGGTTTCATGATGCACGTGCAGGCACCAACACCAGCGAATACAACGGATGGTGTGTTAGAAGCTCTTTTCTGTCGTTTGTTCTGCTCTCTTCGTATTCTCCCTTTCTCTCACTCGTTCACTCTCTCCCCCTTGCTCATGCTCCCCTCGTGTCGAGGGAACATGACAATAATACGATATGAGGCTACGAGCCGCAGAATATAACGTAACTCGCCTCAGCAGGGTTCCTCGGCGCGGGATTCGCCGCTTCACCCCCTGCCGATGAAGGGAGAACAACGAATTGAGAAAGAAGAGAGAGAATAAGAATAGTATGGCAGAATGAGAGAAAACGTAGGATCGACTAGGAGGAAGAAGCGGCAGACGCTTATAGAGTACAGTGCAATAATGCCACCCGGTGGGGACATTCTTAAGACGCGTTTACGCCGACGATTTTCTCGTAGACAACTGCGTTGTCGGCGATGTAAACGGGTTTCTCGTTGAAAAGCCAGCAAGTGTCGGTTTGGCTTTATTGACCAACAAACCTGTGAATTCTGAGACGCAATCCTTTGTTGGCTAATTTTGTCAGGAGTTAATCCGAAACATAATGCAGTAAACGTGTATAAGTTAGATTTAATAATAGAAGGCCAGTAAATTTAGTCACAATTTTAATGAATTCTTTTCATCATTATGAAAAGAATCTATTTTTAATTCTTACATTCATCTATTATATCGTTAAAGAGTCGATAATGTAGTAAAATAATGTAGTAAATATTGTTAAATTGTTAAAAATTGTCTTTATTAATTTTTTTTTTGTTTTGATCTATTGAAAAGATAATTGCGGGAGAAATCCGCATGATATTCAACAATGAAATTAAAGAGTAACATGGCCGATCTATTTCGCAATTCCAAAATCTGAGGGTACGTTATTGGCAAAATTCGATAGATGTATCCTTCTCGCCTCGTTAGAGAGAATACCGGTCGCGTAGCGAGCACGATGATGTCGTGCATAAAGTGCCGTACGTTGGTTTATAAACTATTTATGCTAATGGTGCGCCAAAGAGAGAGAGAGAGAGAGAGAGAGAAAGAGAGAGGGAGAGAGAGAGAGAGAGGAAGAGAAGCGGTCGACTCATCGCCGTCGGTGAAGTCGTAATTGCTTTTACGCGAATGCAATTACGGGGCTTTAACGATGACGCGACGCGCTTAATTGCGTTTATATTCGCGCGGGATACCTACGTAATGAAGAAGACAATGGGGCGAGAGAACGGGGGCGAAATGGACCGCGCCTGCAGCATAGCTGTTCGTCGACAGGGATAGCTAGCTATCGCAATTTTTTTCGCGTTCCGCGAGCTCTTTCACTGCGACCGCTTTTTCGACGATAAAGACGCTCGTCGTCGTCATCCTCGTCGTCGTCGTCATCCTCGTCGTCGTCGTCATCCTCGTCGTAGTCTGTCCATAGAAGCGAAGTTTCCAATTAGCGGAGACACAGAAGACCCTCGTTATAAATGGGAGTTAGGGATCGGACAAATGCGTTTTATAACGAAACGTTTTACATTGCTGAATTCATTTCCATAAGATTTACCGCGAGACTATCTAGATATGTTCTCTTGTATCATTACTTTTTCGTATCGTTATTTTATTTATTAAATGCAATAATTAATTGATTCTGAAATAATTACACGACTCGTATAGGTATCAAGATTCTTTATATGATAGTTTTAATAATTTTATTTTTACAATTTCTCACGTTAATTTTTCATTTTCTCAAATTGTTAAGAAATTTAACGTTTTTATCCGAACATCTTCTACACAATTTATATATTCAGTACTAATGATTATTTATTGTTCCAGTAGACGCTAGATTATGCATCCAAATATTTTCTACGCGATTTATATTTATTCAATAATAATTATTATCTATTAAGCACTCGATTATGATACAATGATCGGACACAAGATTTTAGAGATACTTGTTTAAACAATTTTGCAAATTTTGAAAATTACAAATAGCAAGACAGAGAGTATTTATTTTAGTATCTAACCAGTCTCGCATGCATATGACGCAACGTATAGCCAGAAGCGATTTCCGGAAACGATTTCCGAATCACGGGGATGTTTATAGACGACGACGATGATTTTCGCGTTTTTCGCGATACACAGACGCCGCCAACGTGGACTATTAGATATTTACGCGCGTCGAAGCTCGTCGGCGGCGATTCGCTCATATACGAGTTTTACTGCCTTCACGTCGGATCTTACTTAAAGTAATAAAGTGGAACCCGAGATGGGTTAGCAATCCGGACGGTGGATCGTAAATTTCTCATACCGTACGGTTGCTCGCCCGACCGTCCCCTTGAGCCCTCTCATCCTTTGCCTTCCCCCGCCTCCTCTCTTGCTCACTCATTCTCTTTCTCTCTCTCTCTCTCTCTCTCTATTTCTCTCTGCCCTATGCTCGCTCGGCGAGCACGATTTCAACCCTATTCACTCGCCATGACCCTCTGTGTACCCGCTTTCTACGGGCCGTTGTCGACGACAGGGACTGCCTTACGAAATAACAGATTATTACGGCCGTGATTGTTTCGAATATATGCCACCATGAATACGGCGGTTTTACATATTGACCCAGATTATCAAGGGATTAACCGATTTATAATTTAGGAATAAATTTCCTTCTTTTTCGACTATCTGTTATCTAGATTTACTTCGATTGTCTCTAAAAAATAACGATCTTGATAATGGCTTTGCCGAAAAATGCAATTTGAAATTTTGCAATTTAGGATACGCTGTGCAAGCTCTTTTTCAACTTTGATATGCATGCATATATATCTCATTTCCTCTATTGTGAAAATATTTCAATTCTTTCTCTTTATATATCAACGATATATAATAACTAGAATCTATTTAGGTGTACGTAATTAATAAAAATATTATAATATAATAATATTATAATAAAGAGAATCGTAAGAAAATCGAGGACTGACCTTTGCGACGCAGTTTCGATGATTCAGAAAACATACCAGTGGCGACATCAGCTGAGAAGTCCTCGAATATTGTTCACAACTCCTTCCTCTGTCGATAATGTCACTCACATACACAATATGCACTCGCGTACTTTTTCGGAAAACACAAAACTTTTATCATCCCCCGTTTTTTATGTAACTTCAATAAATTGTTTCATAAAAATGGTTTTACTATCTGTATTATGATAAAAATGCATCGTTGTAACTTACAAGATATCTATACGTTTTCGCGGATGATCTATCTAAGAAAGACCGGTTGACGACCTATCGCGACGTTGGTTTCCCTAAACTACAAATCTATCTTTTCTGATTATTATACCTTTCTCCTTTCTTCTGCAAAGTTTGTAAAATTACTACCTACTTGATTTTGAATGTAGAAATTATTACTGTGCGGCTACAAAAGGAAAACTGGTACTCTATAGTCAAATCAGCAATCATACACTTTCCAAGTATTTATTCGTATCACTATTACTTTGATCTCAGAGATTCGTATTATTCACGTTATATTCACGCGCACGAATATTGAAAGTACGAAATATATCGTTACGGCGTATCGTTTCGACGTACTCTCGTCTCTACGCGTGAACGTTGACGTTGACTAACGTATTCGAAATCCGGCAAGCATGGGTAGATGGCGCGCGTGATGTTATGGCCTTTTCCTGTTCACGCCTGCACAGACGAAGACGTGAACGTAAGTCGTAGAATAAGAATTGCCGTTACGCCGGGAGAGTTTCGTGCCAAGGAAGTGCAAGTCGGCGTTGTCGAGTGATTGGAAGCAGCCAGGAATCGTGAGTGATTGTGCAGGTGCGAAAACACGTGCGGGATTTCGCGCTAAAAATGTACGCGGCACGTGTGACCGCGTGGCCACATGTGTCTTACCAATTTCGTTCCCGTCAGACTTTCATTGAGAAATTTAAGCTAGAACGTATTATCTCGCCTACGATCGACTTGCCACGACACGAAAATCATATCGTGCCATATCTATCGCTATTTTAGTATTATACCGGCGCTTAATCTCAAACAAAGCAACCACTCGCTCTCAAAAATATAAATACATATCTTAATGATACTTTCTTAATAAGCGGATTATCAATATATTTTATTTAGATTATCTTTATTATTTACCAAAAATCTCTATTTTTGTTACATTAAATGTCCTGAGATGTATTTGTATACATTAATTTTTGTATTTGCGATGAACATATTTTCTCATAATATTCTATAATATAAGCTGTGCTGTATTATGCATTGTACCTGAAAAAACCAGGAAATTTTTCTGGAATTTTATTGAGACTCAGGGGATTTTTAGAGAAATTCTCTCTTTGTTAATTTTGCTCTGATATTGTAACCAGTCGGCAATCTGTCGATAAGCCAAGTTGTGTATGAATTATGTGTTTAAAATATATATACTCTGTTTATATAGTACATATTTTTTATTGTAATTTTTAGTGATAAAAAATAAAAATGTTTATCTTACGAAAGTTAGTCAGTTTTTTCAGTACATTTGCAAATCCAGCACTTGAAGCTTGAATGGCTGTGTTTTTCCTTTGTATAAGTGAAAAGCATAAAAAAACACAATAACTAATTTTATTTTAGAAAATTGCACAATCTTTGAAATATTTATTCTCTTCATCTGGAATTTTGAATTTGAAATATCTGGAAGATCAGGGAATTTTTTTACAAGATTTTGAGTAGAGAGACATTCTGGAGAAAGTATTTTTGTTTTACAGATAAACAATGGATGACAAAGAAGCATTCGACGATATGGTGGTGGAACCAGTCGGCAATCTGTCGATAAGCCAAGTTGTGTATGAATTATGTGTTTAAAATATATATCCTCTGTTTATATATTTAATATCTTAACAAAATATTGAACATATAGTACATATTTTTTATTGTAATTTTTAGTGATGAAAAATAAAGATGTTATGCAAGTTAAAAATGTTTATCTTACGAAAGTTATTCAGTTTTTTCAGTACATTTGCAAATCCAGCACTTGAAGCTTGAATGGCTGTGTTTTTCCTTTGTATAAGTGAAAAGCATAAAAAAACACAATAACTAATTTTATTTTAGAAAATTGCACAATCTTTGAAATATTTATTCTCTTCATCTGGAATTTTGAATTTGAAATATCTGGAAGATCAGGGAATTTTTTTACAAGATTTTGAGTAGAGAGACATTCTGGAGAAAGTATTTTTGTTTTACAGATAAACAATGGATGACAAAGAAGCATTCGACGATATGGTGGTGGCAACCACAAATACATTACCAGTAGCCATGCCGGCCGAACTACCCGAGATCAAATTGTTCGGACGCTGGAATTGCGACGATGTACAAGTAAATGACATGTCTCTACAGGATTACATCGCCGTCAAAGAGAAGAATGCAAAGTACCTTCCACATTCAGCNCGTTATGCAGCAAAACGTTTCCGAAAAGCTCAGTGTCCGATTGTGGAACGTCTTACAAACTCTCTCATGATGCATGGCAGAAACAACGGAAAGAAATTAATGGCTGTGCGAATTGTTAAACATGCCTTTGAAATCATTCACCTTCTCACTGGCGAGAACCCTTTGCAAGTGAGTTGAATAATTACATATTTAAAGTTTGCTTATATACATTTGATATTTTTTTATATGAATAATTCTGTATATATAATTCTATATATGTTTTAAAATTTGATTTGAAATTTTATTATATAAAAAATTTGTTTTTCTTACTTTTTTACCATTTTCTTGTTCTTCATTTTATAAAAAAAATTCATATTTACAGTTATTTTATATAATACTACTGAATAATATCATACATCAAATTGGAATACTTGTGTTTTAGGTTCTTGTCACAGCCATTATCAACTCTGGGCCAAGGGAAGACTCTACGCGTATTGGACGCGCTGGTACTGTAAGGAGACAAGCTGTGGACGTATCTCCGTTACGTCGCGTTAATCAAGCCATTTGGTTGCTATGTACTGGCGCGAGAGAAGCCGCATTCCGCAACATCAAAACGATTGGCGAATGTTTAGCCGATGAACTTATCAATGCCGCTAAAGGTTCATCGAATTCTTACGCGATTAAGAAGAAGGACGAATTGGAGCGCGTTGCCAAGTCGAATCGATAAACATAACTTTCTATATGCGGAAAAAATAAATAAACGTTCTATCTTTAAATTACTCGCTTTTTTATTTTATGATAACAAATTTGAGAAAATCCCTTTAATTTTCGATGTTGACTGTTGAAGGCTTGACACATCATCATATTAAGCCTCGAACTAAACTTCTTTAGGTTAGAGTTAAAATTAGACAATAAAAATAGCCCTTGGAAGAACAATTATATAGTTCAGTTTTTCATCATAATTTGGAAATGATTATTAAAGATTTATTGTTTAATTAAGTAACTTATAAACAGACTTTTGCTATTTATTTTAAATTTATTTTGATTTCTTTAATATTGTTTTCGCAATTCCATAGATTTGAGAAAGTAAATTGCATAATCATAGATTTTTTAAATTTATGTCATGTTAAAATATTCATATATAAAGTACAAATAAACTTTTATTTAAAAATTGCAAAGAGAATTTTTTAAATAGGAAAAATTATCGTTTTTTTATGAAAAATAACATAAATGTTCTTTAAATTATGAATGTCACTACAATAGTGCACAGCCTTCTTTCTTAGATGGCGCTGAGTGTACGATTAACGACAATCAGTTGATATTCTGAGGTTAGGAAACTGATGGTGCGTATGAAAAGGGAGATCTCTAAAATACGTAAAGTGTTAGGTAATATCTCTGATAATGGCAAGTGCGATCAAAAAGGTAATTTATCTATAAACTCAATAATGAATATGATTAGAATTTTATCTGTCATATAACTTGAATTTATACCATATTTAACGATATCCTGATATATATAACTGTTACAAAATTAGTTTAGTAGTTTATTTTTTATTAATATTATTGTTTTTTGTTTGCAGTCTACGCATCTAAAGGGATTGGCTGTTTGCGCAAAGCCTCATTTAGAATTAACTCCATTGTACAATAGAATTTTGCGAGTGTTAGAGAAGTTTCCCAAGGATTATGCTTATCGGAAAGAGACGGAGAAGCTTGTCAGAAATAGATTGAAGATCGTGAAAGAGGTGATGCTAGTGCTCATTAAAGTAACAACAATCATTCTTAAGTAACATAATATATTGTTGTTGATTAATCATATTTTGCAGACTGTCGATATACAAGCTATAGAAGACAAGGTAGGCTGTGGACAAGTAGAGGAACTTATAATACAAGCAAAGAATGAGATTTCACTGGCAGAAAAGATGTTAGTGTGGAAACCATGGGAAAAATTAATGCAAGATGCACCACCCAACCAGTGGATATGGCCACCACATAAGTAATTTAACAATTTTTGTTATAGATGCTTGTATATAGTGTGTGAAATTACAAATGAAATATAGATTGTCCATTATTCAGTGTAATATTTCATCCAATGAATATTCTATAACTTGAAAAATATGCAAAATTGTATAATAGAATACATATAACTATAACTAGTGTTTATAATTGGATTTCCCTCTCAATCCTGTATAGAAAAAATAGATGATTATTTAAAAAAATATAATTTTAATAAAAAAGAGCACTCAGCAAGAAAAATAAATAAAGATAAATAGATAAATTCCTGAAATGTTTTTTATTTTGAATTATAAGACGTGGATATAATATTGTTCAAGGAAATTGCAATATCTCACGTAATACGTTTGAATTCGCGCATTTTTTATTATGTTTATTTTTTATTACACATACTGTGAAATTTCGTTGCATTTAAATTTTAAATGATTGCAATTACTTATTTATCATAACTTCGTTTCTTTTGAAAATTCAATATTTTGAGCTTTGTGCGTGTCAATGCGTTGCTTTTTTTGTTTATTGATTCATTATCGCGTAAAGGTATGTTCGTTCGACACAATATACGATGCAATACAATGAATATAATAAACATCTTTTTTTTTTTGCGTAAGTTTATATAATCATAAGACTTATGGCATTTATTTATTTGCTTTATGATTTATTTATGAGTTACTTTCATAATTCCGATTGAATTAGAATGAAAAACGAGGATCAACGGTAATGCAATAAAATGTAATAATTTTCCGATTTAGCAAAGCAATTCAGGCTACACAACGCCAGATGACGCAGCCTTGTTGTAACAGCGTCTTCACGCGTTAATATCCAGCGTGATTATTGATGATTACACATGAATGTAATGCGCGATTATAATCCTTTAATTAACGAACATATAAAACTAATTATGAATTAAATATAAATTTTATAAGCTTTCGCAAATTTTTCGAAAAATTCATGATATTAGCTATCTTTGTCAAGTATAATTGAGATTTGAATTGGCTCTTTAATTTAAAAACTAAATTGTTATCAATTTATTTTTTATTTCAATTTTCAGATTTTATACTTCAGTATCAGTATCTTATTGCCGATAATATTTGAATCTTGCTCCTCGCTTTTTTTATTCTTATATTTGTACGTCTGCCCTAATAATCGCTGAATCGGCTGTTTCTCTTTTCGTATCGCGGTGGTCCATCCGAATCGTTTCCCGTCGTTTGGACCGATCGTGATTGAGTCCGGCTAAGTGCACCGACAAAAAAACGGGGCACGGGGTGCCCGGGGCACAGTAATTTCATGATCGTCCATCGAAATCTGAAGCGGACAATCTTCTTGTCTGGGTAGTGCACGTTTTGCGCGAAACCACATGCGTTCTCGTACCGTATTGTTATCTCAATACGTGCGACGTACGATTTATACTATATATATATATATTTTTTTTTTCTTTGTTATTATTAAAATATCTATCAAAGAACGGAAAGATATTGCTGCGAAATATATCAATTGCAATTGAAAAATAAGGTAAAATAGACAATTATGTATATGGACTGGATAATGGGTTAATTTTGGTAGGTAAAAAATGACATTAAATGAAAAAGGAGCAAAGATTTATTCATTTCCTTTTTATTTAATATATGCAAAGATGGGATAAAAATTTCAAAATTAAAGATTTGTGTATTAAATATATATGTGTGTGTATATATATATTAGTATCAAATATTGAATATTTTCTTTTTTTAATTTATATATTTTTATTTTCAGCATAGCTAATACAATTGTCATTATATATAACAATATATAGATGAACATGCACTATTTAAAACAATTTCTAGTTTTTTTTTTATAACGCCATCTTCATATTACGTGGCTAAAAATCGACAGGTCATTAGCTAATTGGCTAATATTGCATTGGTTTGTCCTAATTGGTCAAGTCCTAATGTACGATACGCAATCTAAATTTTCAATGTTCTATGTTCTATAATACGCCGCGGACTTCAAGCGCGGCAGTCTAGTTCGAATCTTCTTCGGGGCGCGACGTGACCGCCATTTATCAGTCTCATTTCTCGCGGAAGAGAGTCGTCCTTGCATTTCCCTTGAAAAGCCACGGCGCGGAAGACTCGCGGGGACCCTCAGGGAGGAAGAGGGTAAGCGAGTACAGAGGGAGAAGAGCGAAATGGAAAAAGATGTACCGTTCTCCGACGCAGGTAAACGAGCGGCACGGCGCATGGCACTATTCCCCATCCCCGCCCCGCGCCGGCGCGCCGGGGCGTCCCTAGATTCTATGTCGCGGTGAGCGCGCGCGACTCGCACTCGCTCGCGAGACGCCGAGGCGGCACAAGTGTAGCGGTAACGGTTTGTCACGTATTCGCGCACTCTGCCCTTCGCCGTCACCCGTCTCCCCCTTCCTTTCCTTTCCCTTCCTTTCTATCGTGCGATGTAAACACGCGGCCGGAGTTCGACAGGTGTCTGCGAACGTGCGCGTGGCATTCGAATCCAAAAAAAAAAAATTAACGTCGCGTTCGGTAATCGACAAGTGATCGTGACAGTGTATACGACATCCGTCGTTCGTTGCCCGTCTATCGTTCGTTCGAGAGAGCGCGAACAAAGTGCATTATTATTATATACTGTTCTACTCTACCGAACGGTGCGCACCGCACAGTGATCTCCCGTGCCAGTCGCCGACCTGGGTTCGCGGATTCGATTGTGTCGAGATTGAGGAGAGGAAAAGAAAGACAGCGGCGTCGTGGGAAAGGGAGCAACGCCGCGGATTTATCGGTGAGTGTCGATTTTGCGTTTTAACCATCAGGGATGCTCGATCGGCCAAGCGTTCGATGTATCGAAGCAGACTTCACACGAAAAAATCTAAACCCTTTCAGTCTCGAGAGAAAGAGAGACAGAGAGAGAGAGAATTATATCCTATAAAATATTTCTTGTAATAGAATAACTATTCATATAGAAAGAAAGACAGCTTGGAATGCAGCAATTGAGAGCATCGACGGATTTGCGATGACAACATATTGATGTTTACGTTTGCTTCTCTCTTTTAATGTTTATATACGTTTGTCTCTTTCTCTCTTTCTCTCTCTCTCGCGTGGCAGTTTCGGCTGATCGAATTACGAAAATATATACAAATATATAAAGGTACATTACTTTATGCTTAATTTTAATTTAATTCCGAACACTAAGCTTCTTTCGAATAAAGATAACATTAAGAACTATATTACGCGAAATGGAATTTGTTATAGATTTTGTTGTTCAAATTTAAACATATGTATCAAGCATCTTTTTGTCGATTTTGATTTATTCATTTCATATATCGGTGAACACAACATACGATCATCAGAAACTGATGATAACTGATATTTTCTTTATAAAAATCATTGCATTTCGATCTGAGATGTATGTTGATGCGTAGATAATCATGTTTCTAGATAGTGAAAGGATTAAAGAACTTTAAAGCTCGGAATTTAAATTATGCGCGTGTCGTTCACGGCCGCGAGTATGCATGAGTAATGCGCATTGAAATAACGCGACATGTAATTATCACGCTATGCCATATACGCATGGCATTTAACTGGAATAATGCAAATAGACAAATTATCAGCTATATTCGTGCGCGTGTCAAGATAAACTTCGTCATAGTAATTTATTTGCAACACAGTGAACGCGAGAATTTTAATCGCTATTCTGATATTTATTAATATGCCATACAATTAAAATAAAAAGAACGTTTCTCTATTTATTTGTATATATAATGTACAGTATAACGCACGAGTGTGACGATTCTTTTAATTTTAAATATTCTTTTACAAATTTTATCAATATCTTGACATTTTTAACGAGAAGAAATGTATTCTGCAAATTTCTAAAAAAAATCTAGCTATAAAATATATGATTGATTGACCCCTTTTTTCCTAAAAAAATATCGTGTAAAATTGCTTATAATGAGATTTATCTTTTTTTGAAAGAAAATATTCTTTATTGAAGAACTTAATGCAACAGCGGCCTAACTAATATTTTTTTACGAATTTGAGAAAATTAATCATAGAGAGTTACAAAAATTAAATTTAGATTTAATATATACATTCGATGTTGCATTGGAGAAATTTGATTGATTCTTTTAATCATAATTAGAGTAAAAAAATAGAACGTTGAATGTTCAATTTTGACGGTATTACGTATTCACACGTGAACACGTGCACGTTGACATGGCGGACTCACACGAAAAAATCTAAACCCTTTCAGTCTCGAGAGAGAGAGAGAGAGAGAGAGAATTATATCCTATAAAATATTTCTTGTAATAGAATAACTATTCATATAGAAAGAAAGACAGCTTGGAATGCAGCAATTGAGAGCATCGACGGATTTGCGATGACAACATATTGATGTTTACGTTTGCTTCTCTCTTTTAATGTTTATATACGTTTGTCTCTTTCTCTCTTTCTCTCTCTCTCGCGTGGCAGTTTCGGCTGATCGAATTACGAAAATATATACAAATATATAAAGGTACATTACTTTATGCTTAATTTTAATTTAATTCCGAACACTAAGCTTCTTTCGAATAAAGATAACATTAAGAACTATATTACGCGAAATGGAATTTGTTATAGATTTTGTTGTTCAAATTTAAACATATGTATCAAGCATCTTTTTGTCGATTTTGATTTATTCATTTCATATATCGGTGAACACAACATACGATCATCAGAAACTGATGATAACTGATATTTTCTTTATAAAAATCATTGCATTTCGATCTGAGATGTATGTTGATGCGTAGATAATCATGTTTCTAGATAGTGAAAGGATTAAAGAACTTTAAAGCTCGGAATTTAAATTATGCGCGTGTCGTTCACGGCCGCGAGTATGCATGAGTAATGCGCATTGAAATAACGCGACATGTAATTATCACGCTATGCCATATACGCATGGCATTTAACTGGAATAATGCAAATAGACAAATTATCAGCTATATTCGTGCGCGTGTCAAGATAAACTTCGTCATAGTAATTTATTTGCAACACAGTGAACGCGAGAATTTTAATCGCTATTCTGATATTTATTAATATGCCATACAATTAAAATAAAAAGAACGTTTCTCTATTTATTTGTATATATAATGTACAGTATAACGCACGAGTGTGACGATTCTTTTAATTTTAAATATTCTTTTACAAATTTTATCAATATCTTGACATTTTTAACGAGAAGAAATGTATTCTGCAAATTTCTAAAAAAAATCTAGCTATAAAATATATGATTGATTGACCCCTTTTTTCCTAAAAAAATATCGTGTAAAATTGCTTATAATGAGATTTATCTTTTTTTGAAAGAAAATATTCTTTATTGAAGAACTTAATGCAACAGCGGCCTAACTAATATTTTTTTACGAATTTGAGAAAATTAATCATAGAGAGTTACAAAAATTAAATTTAGATTTAATATATACATTCGATGTTGCATTGGAGAAATTTGATTGATTCTTTTAATCATAATTAGAGTAAAAAAATAGAACGTTGAATGTTCAATTTTGACGGTATTACGTATTCACACGTGAACACGTGCACGTTGACATGGCGGACGGATTGCACGCCCTATTTCCATTCGTATCTTCACTACATGTGGCGTCATGCACGTGTTTCGTATTTGTGTAGAAACAGGTGATAGCTACAAACATCGCCTCGAATTCACCATGATTAGTTTTCGACTATCTAGCGTGACGTTGACCTGCTTTCGAAACATTAATCTGCGATATGTTTTCACATAGTTAATTAGGTTAATATTGTATTTATCTGAGAAATATCAGAACTGTTAAATTAGTCGATCAGGATTATTAAATTAGATTCTATATTATGTTTTAGAATATTATTTCTATTGCTCATTGTCAGATAAAACAGCTTCTTTTAAATATCGAATATAGGATGTATCATCTTAAGTTTTTAAATTGTTCGAAAAAAGTAGATGAAAAAAGGACAGAGAAATGAACATAAAGAGAGCTTCTTATCCGTTTTCCACAATTCGCTACCACCGATCGTTCGCGACGCTATAAATCTCGAAACGCGATCGGCGGTTCATCATGCACGCTTTTAGTTATGGCCTCGCTCGTTATACGCACATGCGTGCACGGTGATATCGCGTGCGTGTCTGTGTGCGTGCGTGCAAAGTTACGGAATGCGCTGGGAATTTTCATTGCGCGTGATCGGGATTTTTCATGGCTGTGTCGGTAGCCGCATCGCCGAGGTGAAAATAGTTATTTACCTATAATAATTCCCCTCCGCGGGTGATCAACCTCCGCGAGAGATGGTTATTGCGACCGTCCTGCGTTATGGGAATGCGCGCCTGATTATCGTCGTGATTTACGGGCTTTAAAACGTGGGAAAGCCGTCGCTTTTTGCGCTACGTTCTAAATTTTTATCCATCTAGGCTAATGATCGTTTTACAGCTCCGAAATCATCGAAAAAAGATATATATATATATATATTCGCGTTCGTGGTACGCGGATGCGGACAGAGTTATTTCTGGGGATCTAATAAACGTTTTTCTCGCAACTTATCTTAAAGAAGCGTAATTAATTTTAATGATGGAATTAATTTCTATAAATCATTAGTCACACACACATACACAATTTATTGTATCTCTCTGTGTAGTTGTTTCGCAGCGCAACTACAGGCGCAGATTGCGGCGGATATTTCTAGATAAAAAGAATGCGGCGGACGATATTCTAAGACAATGCCGACGGAGACGAGCGCATCTTTCCGCTTGCAACCAAACACAATACGCGATTTTTACGAGCGCGCGGCGAAGGAGACGTTATATAGCTTTCGCGGTATATAACCGAACATGCCAGGAGCAGCCGGACGGACAGCTGAAAAATTTCGCACGACTATATTCTCGTACGAGATTCTCTCATGCCCGACGACAGCGCGGCTCGCCTATAAATGTCGCATTCTACCGCGACTTACTGCGTTTCGCGATGTTGTTTCCTCCGTTCGCCGCATTCCGCGAATTTTCCACTTCGCATTTATTACATATCCGCGGAGATTGTGATAAATTAAGTCTGAAGTTCTTCTGTCTCATTATCAGTCAATGATCTTATTTTATGACCGGTAGTTTCTTGAATAATTTTTTTTTTAGATGATTTATAGAGAGAGAGTTTCTCTATTATATATCATGAAGTATATGATGATATATCTCGTAGTATTTATCTCTTAAGCATTTTAAAAAGTTAGAGAATCTTTGAGAAAGCTTTAATTCATTTATACTTTTGATTGAAGGAACCGAGGAAAAATATTTAAATATTGTAATAAATAAAAAATATATTTAAATATTTAAAAACATTAAATATTAAAATATTATATTAAGTGATAAATAATTTTGTTACTTAATATACAACAGTAAGATAACTTCCTCTGCTTTAAATCGACCGATCATTTGGTGAAACCGTGCCGCGGAAACGATGCGCGGATCTGCGATATCTCCGGACTGACGTAGTATATCGCGGAAAGGGTAGCCCCTCCGCAATGGTAGAACGTTAACATGCCGTGACGTTGCCCCGTTAGAATACTCGGCGGCCTCTACCATCGGGTCCCGTGCGCCGATCGTGAACTTTATTTACACTCTCTCGTGCCGAATCCGCATCTCGTCCTCCGTATCTCCGCTAGTCGGTCGCAGATGATAGCCATCTTTTTCACAACGTTACGGTACTCCCCGTGCACCGAAATTCTTATTCTTCCCGAAAATCCATTATCCGCGCTCGCGCTGTCCTTCTTCACATCACGTCTAATTTAACAGATTAACGCGTCATAATTCGTGCGAATGTTTTGTGGACCTTTATGAATATTCTCATTTTATGTGTACGGCCGTTGTATTTTATTAATCGTGCGTGCATTACATCACGTGTATGGAGGAAAGAACGTTATTTTCATTATTCATCATCTTAGAACGATGAGCGTTTCGGTCGTTTCTTTGCAAAATTATATAATTTCTCATTTTATTCGAAAGCGCTAATTATTCCTGATAATCAAAGCTTGAGAGATATAAATTTAGATAGCATGAATATAATAAATCAATCGAATGAGATAAGAGCGCTTCGTGAATTCACCGCGTTTATAAATATCGGTTAGCGTCAGAATTTTTTAATCAGACACGCGAGAAACATAACTGTACACAGAAATGGAACTGTAGAACAACCTAAAATACCGCATAGCGGTTCTACAATAAAGTCAGAGGTTGAAGGTGAGAATCGAATAACCGTCGAGAATAAAGTGTATTGGGCGATCAGGATTGCTCGAGAGAGAGCCGAATGATGATCGCTGTAGGTTGGAATTCTCGATGAAAGGATCTGAATCTGAATGGATAGCTGAATAGTAAATGCGAATAAGGTGTCGCGCGTAAAATATTACGGTTGAATAAATGGCGATCTGCCGCGCTTTCATCATTTAATTTTTTTGCATACCAACGACGAAAAGCTGGATTACACATTCAAGATGACATCTCAAAGATCACCTGCGACCGCATATTATACGGCATCAAGGGTTTGATTGATGATGCCGATTGCGATCGATCGATCTTATTTATCGCGCTGATTTCGACATAACTTAGATATTGCTTTGGAGAAAGAGCTTTAATCTTTAAGATCTCTCTTATGTAATAACCCATGCTATTATGTCATTGAAATGCTGATTTAATATCAATAGTTTGTGTATTACAAATTAAAAGATAAAAAGCAATATACTCTACATTATATAATAAATTCTTGCAATTTTATAATATATAAATTATCGCTGTTTTTATCTTAAAAATATTTCTGGGAGAAAGAGAGTTTGTACGATAAAAAATGCGCTGTCTATTAACATTAAAACACATGAAGGATTAATCAATTTATCCGCGCGAAGCGATGCATATTAATTAATACATAGCTATCAAGACGAGAGGTCAGAGTCTCATTCGAATGGCATGACTTCGCATTCCAGGCTCTCACCTTTTGGATTTTGTGGGTCAAGCAGATTTCAGGTTAATGATTATTGCTTCCGAAAGGTAATCGATACATCTCCATGATGGATGACTGAATTAAAATGAGATGAAAGCAACCTTTTCGAGATCGAACGCTTTTATTCTAAATATAATCCCGTACAATATCACCGAATTTCGATTTCAGAAGATAAGAGTATCTTAATTTAATATCTTAGCGATATCAATCTATGTAGACGAGAGGATTGAATCGAAAATTGAATTTGCTACGACTCGATTTTAATTTTTAAATCCAAATCCTCTATTGCGATTCTCCCATAGCCGCTATTGTTCTAGCAAAGCAATATCGCGTCTTCGCAAAATCTTCATCTGGTTTGACTCGCCGGTAACCTTGATACGCGGAAACGAGACCTTGGCGTGTGCAGGCCGCTATAAAGTCTTACCTAATGTTAAGCGGTCCGGGGAGATAAGGACCGCGCGAATGGCGAACGCGATACAACGAGCCTCGTTCGTCGTGCTCAATGGTTCGAGACTTTCACGAGCATTCCTCACCCGACGCGTTCTCCATGCTCGTTTTCCTTCTCTCTCGCATGCGCGAGATCTCTCTCTCTCTCTCTCTCTCTCTCTCTCTGAACACTCGTGTCTCTTTTCTCGTCGCCGCGCGATTCCGTTCATCTTTTAGCCGCGTTCCTCCACCTGCCTCGCCCATCTTCGGCAGTGGATTTTTCTGCGGGGCGGCGGGGCGGAGAAACACGAGCAGCGTTGCGGAAGTCCCGTTTAACCTCTTGAACTCTCGATTTACGAGGGGGCTCGGACTCGCCGTGGAATGTTCATTTGAGATACACTGTCGGCAGCACCGCTACACGCGACCGCGAAGACACACTCGTTAACCCCTTCGAGTTAACGCCTGTGGAAATGACGGGCGGTACTCTGGGTGCGACCGCACGTGTCTCGGAGCGACTCATAAACTTAACGCTATATCCGAGATTTCACGCATCTCTCGTCAAAAGGCGCAGTTCGTAATATCGTAATTTGATAGCGCATCTTTGCTCTTATATATATCTTATATAATTATTGTCAGAGCGCAAATTTGTTTACTATACATATTAGTAATCGTCCATTACTAATCGTTCGAGAAATATGAGGACTGTATATCCACATAAATCAAATATTTCTCAGCGGACAGTCACTTTTTTTTTTTTAACGAGAAGTATTTTCTCACTTTCTATAATATAGTATGTGTATGTTATGTCCACTCTCTCCTAATATACATTTACCAAACGAGTTTGGACATCGAGAGAAAAGCCGATTCTAGATTCCAGTTTATCTTTCCAATAAGCACCGATTGCTAACGCCTCGCTTTTTTAGGCTGAGCAAACAACTTCTGAGGACCGTAGGTCAGGAGAGGTCGTAAATTTCTACCTTAACTGAGACGCGATCTTTCGGTACCCTTTCTTCAGGCGTGCGAAGCTTAAAAAGTACGGTTAATGTATTATGCCTTAGAGATCTCGTTGACAATTTTTTTTCTTGAAGTATGAGCTGCGCAATGTTTATTTCACGCCAGTAGTTTAGTTAAACCGTTTAAGACCATCTCAAGTTGTTTTAAAAGGATCTTTACACAATCATTTTATATTTTCTACAATATTTATGTAATTTTTGAATGTTCATACATATATAATTTTAATAATTTACTATTTATATATTTCATTTTTTTATCAAATATAAAATGATTCTTTTAAAAATGTCTTGAAGACAGGGTTTTTTTCCGACATTCTCGGGGATATTCCAAGATACAAAAACTTAAATGCGCATACTATTTGAATATGCCAAAACGGATTTGCATAGTACATGATATTTACGTAAGAGAAAGTCGGACAAGGCAAAGAGGAACGTCGATGCATTTGATTTGACGTAAATAAAAATGCCGATGTGTAACCAGCCGACTTTGTACTCGTATTTGATCGCGTGGCGATGGAAAGGCGGGGACGTTGAGAAGATCCGTGCCGCGAGGGAAATCGCGCGACACGTAAGAATAAATGTGCTTGCTCTCGTGCCACGTAAGAGGGTAAAACTAATTTCCCCTCTCCTTCTTCCTTCGCATCGCGGTGGTTTTCAAATGGACCGGGACTGAGCGCGAACGGTTATTTGAAACGAAATTACGCGAGTAGTTTTCTACATAACAAATCTTTATGTATTCGCATTCATTTCGCTATAAGAGTACCAAGAGAACGGTGCTAGATTACATACCAGCTATACAATGAAGAAGACTAATATTATTTCAAGAATTTTTTTTTAGGAAAAGAGCTTAAATTAATCTCTTTTGTCTGGAAATGATTGGAAATATATTCATAGATATATCGTTTATTGTTCAAAAAGTGATTTTATAAAATATAATTATTTAGCATTTGTGAAGTTTGTCAAAAATAGCGACGTTTTACAAATTTAAGAATAGCGAAGTATCGTAGGGATTCGGTCGAATTATGCTTTTCATTTATGATAGGTCGTAAAATAGCCTGCACGTGAGCGAAGAAAGCCGGGTCTTTTCAAGGGTTAATATTTGACGTGTCGGTCGTTCGCGAACGATAAATACCGCGTGCGGCTCAAACGGTTTCCATGCAATATTCATCAAACCCTGAATAGCGGTAGTACCGTGCGTATTCCCGAGAAATCATTATCCTTTGAAAGGATCTGCATTCCAACAGGCCTCTTTTTGCAAGGCCGGATATTATGGTTTCAATGCGGTTGCGTAACGCACGCGCGCGCGTGCGAGCGTTCGCGTTCTTTTGGTCTCATCAACGTTGCGGACGTTTCAATTCCATTTCGGGTCCATTTGTTTCCTTTGAATAGCATATCTTTCAATAAAAAAAAAAAAAAACTTTCATTGTACAATATTATTGGAACAAGTTTATGGAGGCGAACCCACTTTTGTTCGCGATATTGAAAAGAGATAACGAATCGGATTTAAATTGATCAAAAAAAATATTCGCTCGTAATATCATACATAATAAATATATTATATCTGCATACATTTAAAAAACATAATTCATAAATAGATAATTCTTTTTTTTATTTTTTCTCAGGCTCTAAATAATGACAGTACCGTTATTAGTAGCGCGAGGCCGTAACAAAAATTAGTGAATTATCTAAGCGATAATTCATGTATGTGCGTGTGTATGTCATTTACTTTAACCAGACGAATAATTAGCATGTAGCTGGCATCATATGGTCGATGCGAGTGTAATAACTTTGCACTGCAGCGTGCACATCGGCTATGAATTCAAGATCGCATCTTCCTACAATTATTGCAGACACTCGTCACGTACGGATGACGGAATAATTGGCCGAAGAATCAGACGAGAACGCATTATTCAATTTCTTGATGGCAATCGTGAATTAAATCGACGATATTTCGTAGAAAAAACGTGTAACGCAGCGTCATTAAATAATGCGCAATTAAACGACTAATTAGCATATATTTTACATATGTTGTAATCCGTAATACGACTGCGACTGTACGCCAATTTTGCTCTGCATAGGGTTCAATCTCTTTTTTTATGATCTTTTTATGAAAATTAGCGTCCCGATTTGGACGGTGTCTCATATCACCGGTTGTTCTTTTTCAGTTAGAGTTTGAATTCAGATTATCTCTAACAATTTCACAAATTTCTGAATCTTCGATTTAGAATATAATTTTTCTATTTTCGCGGTACCCATTATAAAAATTAATTATTTAAAATATAAAATCCAATCTTTGCTTTAATATTATTTGTGAAAGATTCTACGAGATAGAACGATTCTCGTGATGATAGGAAACGACTTAAGTATTCTCGTCGCGCTTACGCGTATACGCGCGTATGTACTAAAAATATATGCTTTACGCGTTTTCGCCGCACCTACGTCCGATGATGCGCCTCTTGCATCGACGTTTATTCGCAGTTATTTCATCGAATCGATCGGCACGCGGTCGTGCAACAAGGAAGCCGTGAGGAAACCGAGTAAAAGGGCATCACGTTACGAGCGGACGAAACGGTGGGCATATGCGGAAAGGGAGAGAGGCGGGAGGGACTAATGGTCCCCGGTATATAGATACTTTTGTGAGTGCTCGCCGGCAGATAGATGCAATCGCGCGGAAACGTGGCTCGTTGCCAGTCGCGGCGCAAAAAAAGTCTGTCGGCCGCGCGCGGCAGAAATGATTATCGCTCCCGCGAGTCGAAGAAAACTTACGCGTGTATACAGGCGTAATTATATGTGCATATCTCGGCACGTAGCACACGGGTTGAAACGGCCCGCGTGTGGAGCGCTACGAGTAAATAGCTGCGAGAAAGAGGAGGGGAGGAGAAAAAAAAGAGAGAAAGAGACGGAGCGCATCCGCATGCATGCGTGCTTTTAAACCCGCGAGTGTTCCGAGCTCTCGGAGCTCGGTGATTATTCTCTCTCTTTACATAGTAATTATTCGGGAAATCGCGTTATAACTTTATCTATCTTGACGCGTTACTAAAATCGTGTATTAAAATCTCGATTTTTTTTTTTTTTATTCATACACGCCGTTTAACATTATACCACAGCTTGTGCTGTGAACGCAGACCATTGAAACGGTTCCATTGAATGAAAGAGATTCGCGTGAACAGAATCTAATTCGTAATCCCTTTAACTTTTTTCTGCGTTTTCTCCCCGTGGATAAAATGCGGCTGCGTGTCCGGACGTGATTCATCCCTTCGAGTATTACGGGTTACTGTGCGCGGAACAGTTTCCACTTTACGGTGTCCATAAAACATGCGAGATGCGTCCACAAATTATAGCGAGACGTTCTCGCACAAAGGTAGAAAGTGAGTGCTTCGCGTATACGAGAGAAGTGGCGGCGTTCTCTCTATCGTCGGATCTCCTCTATACTGTACCGAGGACGTTGTTGCGCACGTAGCCGTTGTACGTACGGCGTACGTCTATTGTGCCTCCGGCACGGAGCGATCGTACGTAATGTGTTTTGGTCGGATCCTAATCTCGGCGATGGCTCCTTTCGTATGGCTCGTGCGCGGTTAAAACGCACACGTTCTACCAACAATACGATCCACGTGTCCGGCATGGCTGATCGCCGCGCTGCGTATACCATTCGATATATTCCGACTCCTTTGCTTGCCCTCACCTCTTCGCCGTTTCTTCTCCTTTTGTTCTCCTCCCATCCCGCGACGGCTGCGTTACGGGAATGTGTGTCAGCGAAAGTAATCACGGAGAGCAACGAGCCGAAAACCCCGACCCGATGAATCGTCTGTAGTTTCTTAGAGATTGCGCTTAGAATCCAACCATCGGAAGTCTAATCAGCGATAGTAATCACATATTGTAATGGCACGGAATTGTATGTGACCTTCTGTGCACGTGTAATCTTGCGATTTACAAATTATATGTTTAATGAAGCTAATCTTCAGTTGAGAAATATGTGACTGATAGATTGTAATGAAGAAATACAAATCTTGTGGAAAATATATATCTAATAATTAGACTGCAGTAAAACAAGCGTATGTTAAAATAGCAATTGGAAAGAAGTAATTACGCTATCCTCTTCTTTGTGCCTAGCAATAATATCGATACTAATGAGGGGATAAACATAAATTATTTCCAATTTATCTGTCACTCTTACTTTGAATTCAAGCAATTTATGCTAAAAAGAATATACTGACCTCAGTGGCTCTGATCTTAGCTTATTTTATGCATGTGTAAAAAAAAAGATATGAGGAAGCGACATTTGCCATCAATTTGCCACTTTCGCCTTTGCTTTTGCCAAGTGTAATATATTTGCTAAAACGAGAAAGAGTTAGGCGTAATAGACTTGAGCAATGGCGGTCAATTTTAGCCTATTTATGGGAGAAGGAATTTACGAGAGAAGGAGCGGAGAGAACGGCGAAGAGAAGGGAGAAAGAGTTATTCCCTCCGATCTATAGATCGACGCGAGGAATGTATCCGGAGGGGTCGTACACCACTTTAAATCGACGAGGCGAGAAAGAGAAGAGGATTGGAAGGGGGAGAAAGAACGGTGGCTAGGCGTTGTCCGAGCATTTTCTCTGTGCATGTTATACCCATAGACTCCCATAGGCTCTCCCTATTCCTCTCTCTCTCTCTCTCTCTTTTGCACGAGCCACCATCGGCTCCTCGTTGCGCGTAGTCTATCGAGATATCTGAGCCTATAAGTGATCTTAATGATCGCCGCTGGCTATAAAGTCCGAGATTCCTCCGCATCGGCTGCGGATTCCACATCGCGCGCTTCTCTTACGTTACGTTACGCGCTACGCCGCCTTATATATTTGTATAATGACGACTAACGACATTCTACAGATTTACGATCAGTCGACTCCGAGAATAGATATACCCTCGTCCGGATTTCGTCCGGTTAAATTCGCGATGGATTCGAAATAAAATATTTAAATTCATGGCTCTTATATAGAGTTGAGGAATCTGCAAGGATAAATGTATTACTCCGATTATATGGAGATAATGATGAATTATGTATAATTATAACTATAGACACCAATATATGTCTGACGTTCCGACTGGTATAATGATCCTAATGATATCTTATCTTTTTACAATCTATTAATCGTCTATCTTTATCTTCGAACAAACTCGTTAGATCAAGCGCGCTATTGTTATGTTTGTAATGAATTTAAAATATAAGAAGTATATAAGATAAGATCTAAATTAGTGGCTTTCGTACGATTCAGAAGAATAAATGTAAAGATAGATTAATTACTTTAATTATATATCGAAATAATGACAAATTATTTATAATTATAGTTTTAGACATCAGTATACGAGTATATATGAATGTCAATAACAAATTCTCCGCTAAATATAATTGAACGTTTAAAAGACATCTATTTTAATCCAGTAGAGATCCAAGATTAGTAAGATTAGTATGTTAGTCTTATTCGATGACGAAATAGCTTCCTACATTACACCTGGCGATTCTATTGTACACTTGCATAATAACTCCTACTGGCACTTTATTGATTTACAATCTATAGATCCTTGATAATGCAGCTTCAGATAAGCCCGTTCAATCTTGTACGTTGCTATTGTTAGACTGATTGCTGGTGTCCGTTTAAAATCCGTTTAATTCTCCGGAACGAGTCTCGATGGTTAAGCCTCCGCTGAATTTATCATCAAATAATGTTCCATTATAATAAGCTAAAAGACAAATTGACGAACACTGCTTTCAAGACATTTTTATTTGATGCAATTACGGAATAAAATTGGTAAGAGAAATCTCTCGTATCATACGTAATGACGAAATATTCTCTTTCCACATGGTTGTGTCGCCTAATAATTTTTCTGGACATAAAAAAGATTAGTATGTCTAGTAATTACGATCTATAATTTTACAAATTTTTTATTATATCTTGTTATATATATATATGACGACGTATTAGGCCATCCACTTAATTAAAATTACTCTTTATTTTATTTATTGAGCTATTTCACTCAGAAACTTTCTTGAGATTTAACGCTTTCGAATGCAAACATCCTCTCTTCTTCCGTCTGAAATTCTTTGCGATAACCGCATTAAGCGAAAAAAGCGGAAACGCGTTTCTTTCTCGACAAGCAAACTCGCCGTTCGTCGTTGACTCGACGAGGTGACTCGCGCGAAATTATCACGAGCACCGTGCGTAACGCGAGTTGCCAGGAGTCTGTCTTTCTCCTCTCTCCTTGTCATCGTCGCCGCTGGCCAATCTCTCGATTTCTCGCAACAGTTTTCTCGTGCATCGCGATTTCTCGTTTTCTCGCGAGCGCACCTTTTCGGGTCCGTCTACGTGCATGGCTTCGCCTTTCACGCGAAAATTCGGACCGGTTCCTTGATGTCGTCGTCGTCGTCGTCGTCGTTATTACCATCGTCGTTGTGGCCATCATCTTTTCTCCGCTGGACTTCGATTGCGTATCTGTATGAACTTAGCACGGCAGTTGATAAGTTAAGTTTTCAATATAGAAAATTATATATAATATATAAAATTACGAGCGCCCCATCTATTCGATCGATTCCTACGTTCTCTCGTGCTATTCGCGGCATGCATCTGGTCCGAACCGAGCAAAAGTAAGCCGCGTTCTTTCTAGAGATATACCGACGATATTACGAGGTATCGATACGTTCATATTGATACTTTAATCATTCGACGCGAAAGATTGAGAGTATTGATTATTCGGTATTTAAATCATTCGTATCGTTCTCTGATGCTACGAATAATAAGACAATAACTATATAAAGCACATACTGCTCTTTATTTATAGTTATGAAAATGTTGAATTAAAATAAAAGATAAGATACACGTGAAAAATAATCAACTGGAAAATAAAGATAATTTGCATAAATCAAGAATTACAATTATCTGGTATTTCATTATTATTTGCATATTTTGCATAAGAAATAACGTTACGCAAAAGAAATTGCATCTAATATCGTAAATACGGCACAGACATCAGCGTTTATTATTTCGAATGGATTCTTTACATTCTCTCTCTCATAGATATTTTTATTAAAAAGAATCACAGTATTAAATTAATACTATAAACGACAAAAATTAATTACATATAATACTACAAACGATAAAAATTAATTACTCATCCATGAGCGCGGCTCAACTTTCATAATAATATTATAATTATTTTGGTTACGCCCTTCTTTTTCCATTTATTATTTTTAATTTAATGTAGATTTTCATGATCGGAGAATGTTACGTTATGTAGAATATAATTAACGTGTTACGTTCGCCACTTTTCAAAAATGCGACCATGAAATTCATAAGTACACGGAAAAAAAAAATTTCGCTACCATAGCTAATCATGGTTTGCAAAATAAATTTCTAAACTGCAGCAAAACGCTTTGCTGTTCCACTTAATAAATAGGTATCACAGCTAAGATGTTTGCTGTTGCACCTAATAAATAGGTCTCACAGCTAAGATGTTCGCTGTCCATATATTACGACTGAAATCTAGTTACCACACGCAGTTTTTAGCTACGGCAGCTAATTTTTTTTTTCCGTGTATCAATGGATTTTCATAAAAATGGGGAATAAAAATTCTCAATGGAAATGTTACGAATTTCGTTCATGAATAAGAGAATAATTTAAAGCATTAAATTACATTCACTCGATACTCGTACCATTGTTTGCTCGTCCTATATAAGAAATAACATTACGCAAGAGGGAGGGAGATATTACTTTTAATATATAGCAATTACAATATAGACGTACACTTGCATGCCGACGATTACGATCGTTCACATGGCGCGAGCGCGTCGATTGCTCGACTCGCCGCCGTTGCCACCGCTCGTATACTTCGCACAGGTCCTCTCGTGCCATTCGCGGAATGCGCCGTCGACACGCGGAGGTCGTGCCGAACGAACAAAGCGAAAGTGAGTGAGAGCCCCCCGATGCGTGAGCGATCGCACGCAAAACGCCGCTCTATGTTGTTAAACATGGAGACTTAAACAGAGATGTGGAAGCGCAGGAATCAGTGATTAAAAGAAAAAAATTATTAAAGAAAAAGATGAAAACTTATTATTATTATTAGTATTTTATTGCAAATTAAATTGTAATTCAATAACTATTATACGATTGTATTCTTGACAAACAATTTTGATATAATTTATCTTGAAATGAATTGAGACTTAAAACTTAAAATTTGAATGATTTGTACAATCTTAAAGTTATATTTCTTAAATATTATAATTTTTCTAATTTTTTTATATTACTATAATTGGAAAGAATTGAAGAATTTTCATCATAAATTATGTTACATTAATTCATGCTTTCTTCTTTTGTGCTATATTAATTAAATGCTACATGTAAGGAAATTATATCGGCAGTATATTTACGATACTCTCTAAACTTCCTGTGTTTAAATAATTTCTTACTTGTCTTGCCTTACTATCATTTTCCGTTTGCACGCTTATGCTTCATTTTGGGATTCCAACCCGTCAAGCGCGTTGAAACCTTACCGCCTCGTTCATTACATTCTAGAGAAGGGAAGGGATACAGAGGCTACCACGCGCAATTTCCACTGACAAGATATGTATATGTATGCACGCACGCACGCACGTATTGGAAACACGAACGCTAACTGTAGTATATATACACGTCGTCGGCTCGTGAGCGATAAGGCGAGGAAAACGAAAGTGAGGAAGTGAGGGCTGAATTGTATCGAATCCGTGGGATCGTATCCTTGGTCTCCAACCCGTCAAGCGCGTTGAAACCTTACCGCCTCGTTCATTACATTCTAGAGAAGGGAAGAGATACAGAGGCTACACTTCCACGCGCAATTTCCACTGACAAGATATGTATATGTATGCACGCACGCACGCACGTATTGGAAACACGAACGCTAACTGTAGTATATATACACGTCGTCGGCTCGTGAGCGATAAGGCGAGGAAAACGAAAGTGAGGTGGGTCGGGCTGAATTGTATCGAATCCGTGGGATCGTATCCTTGGTCTGCGATCGAGAACCGCCTTGATATATTCCGGCGATATTGCCGATATAAAATTATACAGTCAAGAGAAAGAGAGAAAATATTTAATTTATCCGAGAGTCTTTCTATTCGGGGCATTCTAAAATTTTTATTAACATTGAAACATTCATTCTGGTTACTTAATTCTTGAAACTTGACGTAGAACTTTATATCATATATTTCAATCGTGAGAATTTCAATGCGGTGAAACTCAATGTTGAAGATTAATGTTCGAAAATCATGATAGCGTTATGTTAACTCGTATCTATGGATCTTTTACGAAAATAAATTTTAAACTTAATGCTATAATTAAAAGTTACTGCAGATTAAAAAAATATGTAAATTTCTGCTGAAACACACAGCTATTTACTTTCTTGGATTACTTTGTATAACTGTCGTACACCTGAGCCTGGCCGTAGTATGTCGAACAGAAAGGCACCGTTATCGCTTACGATACGTTCTTGCAACGCGAATAGCAGTTATACGCTTCTCGATCCTTTCTGGGATGCTGGCGGCGGCGCACGAAATTGCATATCTGTAAAACTTGTTTTAAAGATGCGAAACATGTTCGTCTTTATGAGCAGCTTTATCGTTCTATTAGAATAACAATGATTCGCTTATTAAATGTCTTCAGAAAAATGGTACCAGTTGCCTTCTATTAATACTTAGATGCTTTATAGCTTTTTAGAATTGTGAAAATCTCATTAACTTAATATTTATGTTTCTTAGACTTTATTGCTTTTTTAATTTTGTATTCTATTTTTTTATATTCCATTATATTATAATTATAATTTAAACATAAAATACCATTGACAAAAAATTTCAGTATACAATTGATTTTAATTAACAATTTTTATTTGAATTAGCAATGGATCTAAGAAATTACTACTTTGTAAAATTAATAAAACATCTCTAAGAGTTAACGCAACAGTGTTGCTATAGATGCATATATTGCGAAGGAGGTCGCGAAAAAAAAAGCGATGACATAATGAGAATGCACGCATGCGTATAATTTCCATACAGGAAAAACGATCTTGATGCATTAGGATCCCTGATCGTGATGGCGATCACGTCGGTCATGTTAATCGATCTGGAGAAATACGATGCTATTTTGTCCCGGAAACGATGCAATGCAATGCAAGCGCGGTACCGTTTCGCGCAACTAATCGGACAAGTGTGCCGATGGATGTTACATCGAAGAAAACTCCGATCTTCTCTTCCACCGACTTTAATCCAAGTTACATTAATTTGTATTTTTGAACACGCACATACGGTGACATTTATCACTAAATAAATTGAGATTATCGTAGTAATTAAAGATAAGGGTATACGATTATTGGCGATAATTCTCTAATAAAGTTCCAACATTGCGCATACTTTTAAGTAAAAACATTAATATTCGATAGTAATTTCGTGATTAATATAATATATAATATACATATAATACTCGTATATGATTAAATTGGCAATAATTAACATTTATTAGCAATTATTATGATTTTTCAGACAAATATCATTATTACGATATTACCGATGAGACAGAGCCATCTCCGTGTAACCCATGCAAAATTATCTTCCTACATGAAATTTTTATGCGAACAATAATCATAATTTATGCGAACAATAATCATAATTTATGCATAAAATGTCACAATCCTTATAATAATCATGCTTTCTCTTGCTTTCTCCGTTTTTTTTTTAAAGCAAATTATTTATTTTATATGTATATTAAAGTCAATTATTTACAATTTTATTTCCGCGACATATTATGGTGCTATTCTGATATTATACATTAAAATCATCGTCGAAAGAAAAGCTTATATTTAAATCACGCAATTGCTACCTTCTCTTCTCTTATCTATAATACTTATTTGGCGAGCTTGGCGGAAAGCACAATGTTTAGTGGCATATCATTGAAACGAAGCGATAAGCAGCTCGTCAAACGCGGTAGAGAAGCGTCGTTAATTATACATGGTAATAAAAATGAAACTTCCCAACAGAGAGCCGGGCTTGCCATCAGTGTTACACAATTTACGGCGAGAAAGTCGAAGGCGTCGCACCGTAAGGATATTTTCACTTTTGGACGTTAATTTCGTCGCGCCATGAAGGAGATTCGACCCGTAACGATCAAAAGCAAGGCCTATAACACATAAGCGTTCCAGGCAAAGTGCAAGGATGTATTTGCTCTTCTGCCAAGCGAGTCTCTAATTTTATCCTCTGTTATTATTAACACGAATATAAAGATCGAGACAAATATGAATCATCATTATTACGTAGAAGAAGGGAGGAAGCGCGGGAAGTCTGAGAAACTTCGTGTACGTAATATCGGTTGTTAATCGGTTGTTAAAAGTTTAATTATTTAAGGAATATCACTACTAAATTATGTAAAAAATAAAAACGTAAAAATACATGGTAATTTTGTTGATTAAAATTAATAAACTGGAATCTCTCTGCATGTGATCAAGATTAATTCTCTCGATTCCTTGTGTGATAAGGATTATCTCTCGCGCGGACAAATGCATTTTCGAGTAGCGATGTCGACGCGGGACGTCGCGACTGACGGATCGCTAATTCGCGCCCTCGTCGGCGCGAGCAGGTTTTCGCTCTTAGATTTTAATTAACGAGCCGTGCTCTCACGGCAGGCCCAGCGACTTCCCTGAGAAAGATTTGCGCGCGGCATTGTCGGCAGCATGTTCGCCGTCTGTGTTTACTCTTCCCTTTCCTGTACTCCGGACGGCATCGTGTAACACCTTTGGCGTGGCCGCGAACGAGAGGCCTCGAATGTACACGCGATAATTTAGCCGCGATATCGCGAGACACGAAGGCGCCTTGCATCTCGGGGCGTGATAGTATCGTAGTATCTATGCTTTGCTTTCTTTATGTACAGAATATTGTCGGCATCGATTTTTTATGTGTATTTGAAAGCAGTGGTTTCTATATTTTGCACATATAACATAAAATAATTAATCAAATTTGAAGTGTACAAGATTTATTTTGTATGTTGAAATGACATTATAAATGATTTATATTAATCAATCAGAATAAAATATAACACTATATATATCTTGTTAATAATAGATAAATTTTGAAGATATATTTGACTATAACATGACCTTAAGAAAAATTCTGCTAAAGTCTTTACATCTTCTCCAGTATAAAAAACACCGACAGGGCTCGTGATACACAGACACGCTCGATTGCCGGTTATCGATGCGAGTTAGCAAGCAAAACGGGAAGAGGGGCCGCGAGAGCACTGGATTTATTATTCTGGGAATTAATATGCATATAAGAATGACGATGTATTATACGACTGTTTTCTGTAATAACTGCGGCGAGACGTGGCGTTAATTAAGGTAACGGTATGCACGTGCATCCATCCGATCGAGAGAAGGCAAGGTATATACAGTTAAATTGCACAAATGTAATAAATAAATATCCGTCTCTCTCGCCACGGACGAGAAATTATACTTTATCGCCTATGGGGGTACGACTGATGCCCGGTTTCACCAATCGCGGATAAATTCCGAACGGTTATTTGTCAAGATGGCTAGTTTTACTTCTCCGAACGAGGAAATAGAAACGTAATATTTCTACGTTCTTTCTCCAAGATTCACCATAATTCGCTTTATCCGCGGAATGTTTGATTAATCCGGAATCGTGTTTTTCTTAATAGCAGTATCGAGAGGCATAACAAGTTTTTGAAGTGACGTAACCGGACAAATGCAAATTGATCTTTCGGTCCGTTGTTACACTTTCGAAAAAGAAAAAAAACATGTTGATCTGCCTGCTGTTCAAAAGCGCCGCATATATTATTCATGAAATCATAAATCAATCAATCGATCACACTTTCTCGACATCGGCTTATTTTGCAATTCGTTGAATATCGATCATATACATGATATTAATCTGCATGCGTGAAACATATTTTTTATGTATATAGGCATATTGATACGCTTATATATGTATATATAATTCATCAAACTTGACATGTTAAATATAATTTATTATAATTGTACAATCACAGTTTAGTTGAATATACGGGAAAGGTTTCTCATAGCTTGCAGAAAGATTTCTCGTATGTGCGCACATTGCGCCTAATTTCGAAGCGATTTTCGCAAACAGCTCTAATAAGGAACAAGTCGCATCTAGATTGTCCTGCATTGTTCTCAGACTTTTCCCTGGGAGGAAATAGCGGTCAATTTTCGTCTTGGCGAAACGAGAGATAATCACGGCGCGATCTCGAGAGAAAGAAAAAGAGATAGAGAGAGAAGAGAGAACGGTTGTGCCGTGAATGGAGGGAAAACGGAAGACAACGAAGGCGGAAAGAAAAGTTGCGCGGCAACTTTCGAATGTCGCGAGAACGATTCATCGGTCGGTGCTATGCACTTTGCGAGAGATGCACCAGCAAAATGCACCATTGCCGGAAGAGAAAATAAAAACGAGTTAATGTTGTCTTTCGATTAACCTGCGACTGCTCACACCTTGCTCAGATAATGCATATATCGAAGCATCAAGTTTATGAGCGATTAAAAATCGCTCTCATATCGTCAATATACAAAATAATAAATTTCATAAAGTGAAACAATTAATCTCTCTCTATCTCTCTTCTTTCACTTTTCATCTAATTTTAAGTAAGACAATTTTATTTTGAAAGAATTTGTTTTTACATGGCTTAATTATAAAGGTAATTAGTACTGAATATCAGATATTTACGAAAAAAATGAAGAAATTGTATTTATAAAAGTATTACTTGAGCTTCACGCTGAGACGAGTACAATAGTGTAACTTTTTATGAAGCAAACATGTACGCGTTGATTGACGAAATCGAAATTATTTCACGAGACGATTGCAAATATTTTTGCCTTTCATTTTTTTTTTTTTCGTATTTGCTCTTGGCGTCTAGCTCATTTAGCTCGAGATACCCTCCGGTCATCGACGATCTGGGTCACAATTAAGAAGAAAGTTTCGCACTGTCGATACTATTAACGCTTAATTCAACCCGCTAAGGACTTTCCCGTCAATCCAACGAAGTACTTTCTGAAGACGTGAATACGTTCAAACGCGAAATGCGTATGTGCGTGAATACATGTGTGTGAATCATGACTATCAATTTGAAAAAAGTATTACATGAGACAAAAACATGAAATGGAATCTGGATGAGAAAGTCAATATTACGAACATCATGAATTTTTTTATTTAAATGATGATTTATCAAATTTGATGAAATGATTTGATGATAAATAAAACTTTTACTATAAATAAAAACTAGGCTATTAAAACATTTTCAATTTTTTAATATACTTTTATCTAAAATTCCCTCTTATCACAGATTAATATATTTATTTCGAACATGACAAAAATCAGACATAAGTTCTGTTTATCAATCGTGTAGAAGGTATCGGAGAAATCGTTCAACCCTTCGAAATCGCTGCTTGCGTGATGCAAACCTTCGTGAATGTAACAGTCGCGGTTTGTGGCACGCGTTGCGGCCTCGCCTTGGAAAGTTCTTGCGAGAACCGCGTGTGAACTCACGAGCGGCCACTCACACGCTTGTTCACGGGCATGTTTCGTTTCCTCTAGCTTCCGTTCTCGGAAGGAACTGGACCGGCTCTAGTTCCGGTGAAACTTCTACGTCCCTCCTCGTTTATCTCATGATTATTCGTTTTTCGAATCTGCCGTACTCGCGTTTTTTTCCCCATCTTTCCGAGAACATAATTTATTTCCCTCAACGTTTAGGTGCTATGATATCGCATATCGGCAGGAAATTTCCGCGATTTCATAACGTCATCAATTTGGAGAAAGAATTAATCTATTCAGGAATAACGTGAAAGTCATTTAGAAAGCTTTCTACGGGCGTGTGTATAATAACGATAAGTTTAATATTTTAATAATTTTGAACACGTTTTTAATTAATATAATCGCTTTCATCTCAGAACGAGTTCTTAAAGTTCTTGTTGCAAAATACGTGCACGTCCGGATGATAGCAGGAAAGCAGATTAGAGAACATTCGAGGCTAATGATGTTGAAGCTGAGCGTAGCACGCAACTTGGCGTGTCGCCTAAGTCGAAATCCTTAACGAGAATCGGAGTTCGGTTACCGATCGGATTTAATTGTCGGTGTACAAAGAGTAGTAATCCTTCTAAGTGAATTTTTATTTTGATTAATAGGGTTTCACGCAATTTAAAATGCCGTTTTTTGAGCATTAAAATAACGGAATAGAAAAAAACAAACTTAATTTATTCTCGATAAACGTCTGTCCTATAAAAGCATTATTTTTCCAATCGGAATCGTCGGAGACACCATAGTTTTCCGCAACTATTCGCGATTTGGCACGTACATTACTCTAATACGCAACGATATTTCTAACGCGCTGTCAGATCGAATCAACCGTTATTCGATACAGCGTCGATAGCGGAGGACTTTACTCGCGCAAGCGCGATTAACGGGCGCCGATTCTCTTTCTCTCTCTCTCGCCACGGTCCCTCGATACGCCATATTTCATTATCATCGGATTAGGTCCGTTAAAATTATATACGCCTAGCACAATGGTCACGCGAGGCGCTCTAGGAGATGCGCAACCGCGTCGCGGCATAATTTCACACGTCGGATTAAAACCGCGCGCGCGTTTGTCGCCCAGCGCGAAACACTGAAAGATTGCGAGCGCGAATAAAGTTATTCGCAAAGTTTACATTTTGCGCGAGCAAAGTACACATCTTACGGCGTGGGAGACCGCTTAATCTCCGTGCGATATGTAAATTTTTATAATGCCAACAAATTCCGCTCGCATAATCCGCATTATCAATGACATCCACCTTACGTAACGATTCGCCCACGGTGAGAGAAAAATTTGCCGATGTAATGCGTGAGCGGATTAACGCGTCCCTGCCGGCAGATAGATTCGTTCACGTATTATGTTTGAAAGCCATTTTATTTCGATGTTGAAAATTCATGGAAAATTATACATCGATTTTCACAAATAAATTAGAATTTCCTACACACACACACACACACACACACATACGTACAAAATATAAATTATCTAACTTTACTGCAAATGGATTTTCTATACAACTTTGTGAGTGATATACTACTATTATTGATAAAGATATTTCACGAGGCCACGCGATAATCATTTAATAGTTTTCCTTTGGCATAAAAATTCATAAAATTATGGATGAATCATTCTATATGTATAGATAAAGTGATAATTGAGTTAGATTCGCCAAATATTGTACGAAATCTATAAGATTTCAATGAAAAGGCAATGGTTAAAATCCAAAGATGTCACGACAATTATATTCGCGTGGGTGGTCGCGAGAAACACGCAGCATCTGAAAATGTGCGATCGCGTTTTCTTCATCCAGTGGGCAGGTATGTAAAAGTCAAGGTTGCTCGCGGTCATGGGTATCCTTGCGACGAATAGGTCTGCTTCGAGAATAGAGCGGTAAGAAAGATCGCGAACCGTGCGGCAACTTTTATGGTTCGGCTACGGTTTGCGTCTCTCGCACGAAAACAAATTGGAGGAATGACCGTTTTCTGCAGCGAAAAGAAAGAATAACGCGCTCTACTCTGGTCCAATTATCTGGGATGTAGTTGTTGAGGAAAGTTATGCACTGTCTAATCTAGCTCTTTAAAAATATTTTTCTCGGCTGATATTCGTGATATTTTGATAAATTTAAGATACTCTGAAAAATGACTTTGTAACGCGTAAACCATAACAGTACTGCTGGGGTCGTTTTACCGTCGCAATGACAGTTCTCGAGTCTCCGTTGTACCAAGAGCGAAAGAGCTGTTGCTCTTCCGTCGACTCCGGTGACAACGTAACAGTTCCATACGCAGTAAACCATATGGCGCATACCGCGGGGAACAGTAACAGAATATGCACGCATAAATAAGACAGCAGAGTGGATTAGCAAAAGCGTACAAATTCGCACAATATAGCGTGACGCATGACGCGCTTCCTCATAACTGTAAAGAAGAGGTATGGATAACGCGCGAGTGTCTGGACACATTAAAGCCCCATGACGGCTACCCGCTAATGTAATTGTCTAACAATAAGCTCTTTGAAATCGCGACGGACTTTGAATCCATGGCATCTGGATGATACCGTATCAAAATTTATTTTTAGTCTTAATCACTCGTAGTTTATAGCAATTATGTGAAAATCGAAAAATATTCCCAGGATAAGCGACAGAATTTTTTAATAAGAATTATAATCGCCATATTTCTAAGCAAGACATGATGGAGTGTTGGGAAAATAGACACGAGTAGAATTAACAAGCACATCGAATTATCGAGAAATCTAAGCTTTAATCGAGACCGATTATCAAACAAATTATCACAAATACAGGTTTCTTTTCCTTTTTCTTCTGAAAAAAAATTTAAAAGCTAATGATCAAGAGATAGTTCCTCCGCTCGCATAAATCTGCATGGTTTTGCTCGTTCGTCAAATACACAAGTCGAGTACTCGACTCATACACAAGATGCAACGCGGAGTTAGATGGAAACCCGTAGAGAGCACAGGTGTGCGAACTTGGACGCGTATCTCTTTCTGTCTTTTCTGCAACGCGGCGATCTCTTCCTCTCACTATCCGTCCATCGTTTTCCGCGAGTTACTCAACGATAAAGGCGAGTATCCTCTCGTTTGAAGAGTTGAACGTTGTTCGGTGATACTCCGAAGGATTTTCGCGACAATGAAGTGCAAGGTAGCGCATTTATCTCGAAGGTTATCTTCAAAAAGATAAACATTTTATTACATCTGCTTTCATTTCCGTAAATTAATTCATGAGAATTTATCTAGAATTTCAGTTGATTATAGCTTGAAGAGACAAAGATATTAGCGAAACGCTACATATTAGCGAAAAAAAAATTAATTTCTTGAAGAAAGAGTTAAATTTTTTTGCCTTATTTATATTTTATTTCTTTCTCTCTCTCTCTCTCTCTCTTTTTATATTTTCTTATATGATTTAATTTAGAGAACTAATTTAATCTAGACAATATTTTAATCTTTGCTTAAGAATTTGCGCAGAGATAAGAAATTGCGGGAAAATATTCGCATGCTTTCATCTCCCCGCCGATCTATTTCCCAATCTTGATCATCCGATCAAGTGGGATCTTATTTGTAACACCATCCGTTTCGCATCGAGCGAGATTGGCGCGATTCGTTACGATCGGGGGCGAAGATCGATTCGGCAGAGGATTGCGAATCGGAGAAGGCCGTTTCGTTTCGACTCGAGGTCGAATTACCGTAGCCGGCGAATTCATCCACCCAAGCGATCCTCTGATCACGGTGCGCCGTCTAACATCGCGTTAATATAATCCTTTCGATTCTAACAAGTGGAAACGACGGTGTGAAAGCGCCGGTACCGCCGGCGACCACCGTCGATTATTGTGCCTATCCGTAGCAATAACCGCGGCGGAACGTTGAAAAGTGCGCGAGCGAGCGAGCGAACAAGCGCGGCTGCTCCGGCGGAACCGGGGCAATAAATAAGCGGCCAGATCGGTGCAATTATGTGGCAGATTAACATCTATGACCACGGTGTACAGTTATGGCGCGGGTTCGCCGCGCGCAGTCACGAGAGATACAAATGCGCCGCGTGCACGTATATATACACGCTGCTCGATGCGCTGCGCGTGCATCGCGTAGGTCGCGGCACTACCGTGGAGAAAACGAGGGGGGTCCGTTGCTACCATGGACACGGTATAGATGGATAGAGCAAAGTCTGGGGTAAGAATAGCAGGAGCCGTATAGACAAGAGAGTTGGAAATTTCGGAAAAGCCAGAGATCCCAGTGTGATAGGCGACGTTTTAAGTCATCTTTCGACGAAATAGTATCTTAGAATTGACGAAATTAAAAATGATTGTGCACGTTTCAATATGCGGCAGGTTCTACGTTTAACGAATGTCGAGTCGCGATCGCGCTCTTGTCGAAGATTGAATTTGAATATAAGTGCGACGTCGTGGGACGTCTTACGGCGTGATGCAAATGTCCTATCGCGTTATATAAAATTATAAAATTATATTAATTAATGGTGCGTCGACCGAGGCGAAAGTCCGGCCTATCGCGGCTTATCGAGACGTCGTAACTTCGGAACGAACGAACGGTCCGTTACCAAAGTTATCCGGCGACGTTGCTTTCACTTTTTAATGATGCGATGAACGATCGACCCACGCGGTACGACCGTGGGTGCAGAAACGGAACGTCGGCCGCGGGGATAGCTTTTTGCATGAAATACTACTCGGTTTCCTGCTTAGAGGCGGACCTTTCGAGGCGTGTGTTGTTGCCGCTTGAAATCACCACCGTGTCTGCGCGCGATGAGCATTTTCTTTGATTACGAGAGGCCGACTTCCGGCCCGCGACCGATCGCCGCGTGAATCACGATGCGATCATTAAAAAATTACTGTTTAATTACTGTAAAAAGTTTCGTTTCGTACGTGTGCCCCTGCACGTTACGTGCACAGTATAAATACAACGTTGCATCAGCTCGCTGATTTAATCAATTAAATCTAAGTAGTAAAATTACAAATTGTAAACGATTATTTATTCTGATTTCAGTAACGTCTTAATAATTATAATATTACAGTTACATTAATTGTATACATATTAAAACGTTTTTTAAATACTTAAATAATTTTTGTGTTTTATTATTTTTCCTTAATACTATCTACGCATTCATCCTCGCGAATTACATCATTCTCATACCGAGCAAATATTTTAATAGCGAGTATATTAGTTGGTTCATAAAAAATCTCAAAGGAGCTTACGGTGTCTCCTCGATCTCATAAGTGTACAAGAAGAAGCTAAGGTAAATTCTAGTACGGAACACGTTTCGCGACCGCAAGAGAAGGAATCCATCGCAACGATTTGTCATGTGGTGTACGAGACGACAGAGACACGCGTCGCAATAAGAGTCTCTGTGCGAAATTACACGTTCCATCACACACAGGCTACCAGTATATCGCGAGCTTTTCATATCCCGCGCGAAACTAATCGCGTATCTATCTCACACACGAGCACAGAAACGATAAATCTCGGGGATAAATATCTTCTTGCCGTTCAGAAAAGGAATTAGAGAGAAAACAGTAGAAGATAACTAGAATTTTCGTGCTCTTACCTAAGGATTACTAAATCTATCAAAATTTTTGTATTTATTATGATTAATGTATGGTGAAATATTAATAGAAGTTTGTGTGTATTATTTTATTTTTTTTTGTATTGATCAGAGATCAAAAATTTAAATTAATATTTGTACGTAAAATCTCTTCCAATTCATCTTCGAAATTTTCTTTAGATCTTTATATTTCGATTCATATGCATCTGATATTCTTCCTACGTTCCTGATTCAAAGGGAGAGAATAATACGAATAGCGTTCGATAAAATGGTAGGAACAGAGGTCCGTCCATTAGTTACTTCAATCCTGCGAAAAAGTTTTACGAGTAATCGACCTGTAATTCCATAGTTTCCCGCGTAATAAATATAGCCAGCGACGTGCGGGACTATATTCTCGTTTCAGCTTTTTAATAATCACCCCGTGCTTCTCTCCGCGCATTGCCGAGGATTCTAGAAGTTGCATTACGTGCGTGAGATCGGGGAGGAAATCTCGGAGGTGATAGCCATTGTAATAAAGATCGCCGCGCGTTGTGTGTCTGGCCATGCTCGTGCACATCCCCCGTTTTTCATCGCAAGTGTGTAGTCTACACGATATTCACCCTTGCTTGGGTCTCGGGAATCTTTATTTTTAACATCTCTTGCGTTATGTGAATCCGGCTTACATTTATTTAAAATTTAAGGTTGCACCTATACCATTATTTTGTCTTTATTTTCTGATTTCAAGATCTTTTTATAATATCTTTTACTGTAGTACGTCAATAATTTTAATACTGATAAATTTAATAAAATAAGCATATATATATATTTCTAAAATTATAATAAAATAGTGATATATTACGTGATAATAAGATTGGAAAAATATATTAATCAATTATTGTATATGAATTCTCTTATACATTATAATTTAATTATATGATGTTTCACACATAAGTTCTATATATAAACTGAATATACTATATACAACCGAAACTTATTTTACATTTTGTTCGATATAATTTACACAGAATGATTGTTTAAATGAACAAAAGGCGATAATGTACCTATCTCATCATTCAATGCGAAAGAACATTTTTGCGAAAGTATTGTGTGCACGATTTACTTTTCCTTTGCGTTAGTTGACTCATCTGGGACAATCGTCAAGAGCGAATCGCGTAAATTGGTCTTGTCTTCTAGTAGCTCGGACGGGAAAACATCGGGAGCGTGCGTTCCGACGATGGGCAGCGAACATGCATACGATGAAAGAGAGAGGGTGAGAGAGGGGAGATAGATAATGGGAAGGAGAGTACGCATTGTGTTAATTCGCAAATAATGAAAGCCGGGAGCGCAACACCCCGTGAATCCTACGCGCGCGCGAACTCACGAGCGCACGCGTGCAGCGCGCGTTAGAACGCGAGTAAGAGAAGCGGAAGGAGAGAAGAGAGGCGAAACTGCGCACGAAGAATAGCAAACTCGAGAGAGGAATTATATGCCGCCGCAAATAAGTTCTGATGCCTGCATCTTGGGAGATGCAGTTTGTGTTTCAGAAATAATTTCAAGAAAATCGCAGAAATACCTTCGAAGTTATGCGATGTAAAAAAAAATATGATAGAATCCTCGATGACAATTCCTATTCTAATCTCAAACATTTTAAGACTCGATATTCTGATTAATGTGATTAAAACCGCGATTAATTGCGATTAGGAAAAACTCATTTAGTTTGACGATTTTTTATTTTATTTATGAAAGCTTTTTATTTTCGGAACTCTGTAACAACCGCTACGATTAGGAGAAAATGCTGATCGTTTGTGCGCCAAATTATAGAAATTATTGCGATTATTACAACTGTATCGCAACTGCTCGATATTATAACCGCTCGCCGATATCGCAACCGGTGAGATATGCGCGGAATGTCGATTCACCGCGAAATCGCGATTTCGTTCGCGCGCGCTAACACAAGAAACGAGATGATAAAATCACGCGACGATTTCAACAGGCACGCCCATCGACGGCGAGTTCTAGTCGTTCCAGTATCGGTCGCGGGATTGACACTAACGCGATCGCGGGGCGGGGGGGGGGGGG
>NW_021853485.1:6422536-6438066 GCF_003651465.1 Formica exsecta
GGGGCAACCACTTTTTCACGCAGATTGGAAAGTGCGGGCGCGAGCACTCGGCCGGCCGCCTGTTTTCACCGCGATTTCGCGTAAATAAAAGCACGCGAACGGTGATTAATGGCACCTGGTACAGTAAGAGAGAAAGAGAGAATTGAGATAATTGAAAATTTATACATTTACAGTGTAAAATTTTATGCCGTTTGAAATTGTCACATATTACAATTTTAATGTGTTAAGAATTTGCATAATTTATTTTAGAGATTTTTTAACACGGGGTGCGATTATTATTACACAATTTGTTATACTATATAATATAATAAGTACTTTTTAACTTTTTGTTTCAGGTAAGCACACTTTTGTCAGTATCTTATAAATCGCGGGTAATTTCGTTGCCGATATCGTTGATCGCGATTGAGTGAAATGCCTCTCGGAGATGCAAAACTGCAACCGGCGAATTTCAGGTAAATCACGTGATACAGCAAGGCAAGCATATTTTAAGACTGTACATATTATTGACACACAAACACACAAAAATATGCACGTAGAAACGTGGAAACCGCAACCTAGCTTTTGATAGCTTTTCGAGCGTTTCAGTTCATCGTTCTACTTTTTCGATGTAACACGTCGGTCTAATAACACAGTTTATATATTTTATCAATTCTTCTTATTTTAAAGTAGCTTGCGTTACATATATAACCGGAAGTTAACTGTAACAGATTACTTTCGCGTGTATCTTTCTGCTTCGCGTCACAAGATGCTTAATATATATATTATTATCCATTATTTATGTTTGATTATTTACAATTTTGAGATATAATTGAGATTATATCAAATAGTTGAACGATGTCCAGAGTTCATCGAGTTTCAGCGATTTGCATTTTGCAATCAAATGATTTACAACCTTCCTTCTCTTTTTCTGATTCTCGTTGTTTCTCTGATAAAGTATACGTTCATTACCGCGGCTCTCGATATAAAGAAACCGCACGCGGAACAACAGATCGGCGAAGCGTGCCCATGGATTCTTGACCGGCCAACCGAGCGATGCATTCACTTTTCCGCAAAGATCCGAACCGAGCATAATTTCGTTAAAGCCAAACTTGAAAATTAATTTCTCGTGAAATTAATTTCATATATTTATTCGTGATAATGGGAAAGTTTATTTAAATTATATCAATATGTATTTCGGTTGCATAAACTTATGCGTTTTACTACTACGCGTTGTATAAACTCACGGTAAATGTTACAATAAATTATACATTATCTCGATTTTTTTTTCTTCGGCCATTATCTCAGTTCGTTCATTTTCTCGATCGTGATTTAATTATTGTGGATAAAATAAGGATGAGTATCAAAAAGGAAATAGGGGTAGACATATCGTAGATACCAACAAGCTGTGAAGGTATACTTATTAACCAGCGCGTATACATAGGGTTGAGGAACAAGCGAAAAGAAAAAGCACCATTGGCCATCAACGGCCAACGCGTCGATGCACCAGTCGGTGTATTGAAACGAACGACTGGGTTCTCGGGTTACTAACTATATCCCCACTTTTCTCCTCCTCCCTTTCTTCCTCGTGCACCCGTCGTCCGTTTCTCTCTCTCTCTCTCTCTCTCTCTCTTTCTCTGTATTCCAGCTCCGGATCCCTGTCTCTCACCGGCTTTCCTTCCGCATTCTGAAATTCCACGAGAGCAGGCGATGATTTCTAATGGCGGTGCGCTACGACGCCGGCCGTGCTCCTTTCCGTTTTTCTCCGTCCGTTCTTCCTGCTCCTCCTCCTTCTGCCGCGAAGAATCTTCGCTGTGTACGTCGTCCTTCCTCCTTACCTCTTCTTACCTTCTCTCTGAGGGCATCTCCGGCGATCCTCGCGCTCCTCTTGGCTACCACCGCCCCCGTCCTCTCCCTTCTTCTTTGCCCTACCGCGCGAGGCGTGATCGCCGCTATTGATCCGCTATTGATCTCGTGATCCCCGCAGATTAATGTAACACGGTATAATTTCCTCGCCGGGATTTTTCACGTCACGTGGGAACGTCTGGCAGCAGTTTTTAGATGGTTACAAGACACGCTTGTGACCACAAAATTGCTTCTTGAAGAAGCGATCTCTGAATTATTTAAATGTATTTAACTTTGTAATACAAATGATATAATAAAATGCGTGAGATTAGTTTCATTATTTTAATAATTTTTTTTTATATCAAGTTTTTTTAAAATTATATTCTTATACATGATTTATTTTTTAGAAATTTATAAAAAGAATATTGTATTCTTCATTAATTATCATCATTCTTTTTGTATATCTTTAATTGATTACTTTCGAATTCTGGTTTGCAATTTTGATTTCAAGACGATCTAATCTAAATTCGCATTTGATTCGACCCTGTTACATTCGATTCGATCAGGACAAACCAATTGTGGCTGCGCACAATGCCTCGGTGTTTGCAAACTGCGTAATCATGGTCGACGATAATAAGTATTGTACGATGTGCACGTCTCCGAGAAAGTATGTCATAATTTTTGCCAAGCAGCTTTAAAAGCATAATCCTAGACTTTCTAGAGACTAAACCATTCCACCTGCTGCAGCGTGAGTCAAGGTCAATGTCGTTTATGATCACGACTGACCTTCGTCACTGTCGATGTCCGATAGCTCGTGAAAGCCGCGGAAACGAGAGACTCGGTCGTCGTTTAATTCCCTCAATCCTTGACGTTACCATATGGCTTCATCCTTCAACATGAAGTGTGCATATATCTGAGATAATCGCAATTCATCGTCATAAGAGAACATTATTTAATAAATTGGAGGCTTAATTTATTCTATCGAAATAATTTACTCGTATAATTTTGAACTCGTATATCTTTTGTAATTCGTTGCATTTTCATCCGCGCGCGTGTTCAATGTACGTATAGAAAATTAAAACTGAGAATAATAATAACGATTATAATAATTCGAAAGATTAAAGAAAACTTACAAATTGATCTTCGATGTTTTTAAAATTGACATTCGCATAAAAAGCAATGTAATACAGTTGGCGCGAACACGTTCTAAAAGATCCGATTGTATTCGCAGTGGAATCAATTCCTGCCGAGACGAATCTGCGCTTTTTGCGGCACAGAGACAATTGTACCTCACGGTGGGAATTAGCCGAGCTCGATTTCGCGAAGCGGTCTCCGTTTCTCTCTTCCCATTTCTCTCCTGTGCTCTGTCTCCTTTCCCATGATCGGCTTCACGGCGTTTTACACGACGATAGTTTTCGCCGAACGGCCGCGTTATTACATGCTTAAAATCATTTTCTACCTTGGCACGTCCCTTACAGCGAATCTCGATGCTGCCCGAGGCGAATGCCTGGCATTCCAGGCCTTGCACTCGGCAGAAATTCTCTCGCGGCTCTCTTATCGAGTCCAAGGATGCGAGAGGAACGGATGTTCGATGAGTTTCACTCGTGCGCTTTTTTTTTTTGGGTCGGCCGACATTTTCCCGCACGAAATAACGCACGATAATCGCTCGATCCTTATCCCGCATTTTTCGCAACTTTATCTTATACGTCCGATCTCTAAAGTTTTTTTTTTAACGACGGAAATTACGACCCTCGTCTCTTTTTATTACGGTAACATTTCATCCGCTTGTTTATTATCCGCAATTTTTGTAATGCTGTATGATACTACTGTATATTTAGAATACTGAAATTTTAAAGAGTCAGTCAAACTGATCGACTTTATTTTTTTATAAATTTTATAATTTTGATACTAGAGCACTAATAATGTGCACTGATATTAAAATTAAAAATTTTACAAAAAAGGAAATTGATCTGAAGTAAATCTAAGATTTTTCTGAGAGGTTCACAAATTACAATCCGATGAATGCAATCAAAGTATCATATCTTTGCATTAATCTAGTTATCGATAATATAGATGCAAAATGCGATATTATTTCACATCGAGTTTAAATGCGCACGCGATGGTTTATCGAGATTCTATCACGCACAAATCTCGCCGCGAATCCCGAGATCGTTAACACGCACGCTCGGCAGAAATTCTCTTATCGAGCCCAAGGATGTCAGGAATGGCTGCCAGATGAGTTTCATTCGCGAGGCATCTGGGTCAGCCGCATTCGCGCAAGTGCAACACGGCGCGCCCATTCCATTTCCACCTGCGACCGTGCGCTCCAACGAGTTTTGTAGATGCTTGAAAACCGACGACGCATTTATTCCACCGTACGTGCAGCTTGTTATCGGTAAAGATAATCCATTGATAACAAGCAATGGATTATTATTTTAAGAAAAGCCAAGAATCTATTATATGTGATATTTTTTGATGACATTAATGATCGATTATCGAGTTTTGTTATTTCATTAAGCGCGCGTATTTCCTCTTATATTATAACAATTAATACGAGACACATTAAGCTCGTTTTATCTTTACATTTCCTAAATTTTTGAGATTTTATCAAGTAAAGATGGAGCTAACTTATTTCTATTTATTAATTTTTTTCTCCAATTTTTTTGTCAAGATACATATGATTTGAGAAATTGCAGATTTGCTGATCTTAGAATTTGCAATTCTAATCTGTGCTTCTTTCGTTTCAAGGAGCGCTCAGTTTAAGACAGTAAAGATTATTCGATCTCAGAATCTCAGAAAACGTTCGGCCGTCAGACTGCCTATCTTCTTCTTCTCCATCGGTCCATTGTTCAACGAAAAGTGGGCCGTGGGTACGCCTCGATGAATTTTCGCATATTCATGAAGGCGCGCGTATTGAGAAAGTAAAAACGTGGTTCGCGCGTTTTACGCGCAACAACGGAAAATTTAATCTCTTCGTGAGCGCTTTCCCTCTGTTTTATTGCCCAAATACAGATTTTCATACAGTTTGCGGTATAAGTGAAATTACAATGCATTATATATTAATTGTTTATTTCTAACAGAATAATGAATGAAAAAAAGGCTATTATTTATTTCTCTAAATATTAACGTTAAACATTATCATCTGTTATTACAAATCTCATAGCTTTACAAGAAGCAGCTCATTGTCAGACGTCTGTAATAGCGTGCCACGCATCGTGTTGCGTGTCAGTTTCGAGCTAATACTGACGAGACTTGCTGAAGAAAGAGAAAGATTGACGCAGGATACGTCAGGATGCGAATCGAAACGTTTACCTCGATGTTAGAAACCGTAAAGAGGCGCGATTAAGAGCGCATCATACGAATAACTATAGAACTACGCGATTTATTATTTCGACGCCTAATTATTCACAGAAAATCCTTCTAATTAAGATATTATATAATAACCGATAATATTTAAGTAAAAAATCCTTCTTACAAAATAACGTAATCTTTAAAATTTTATTATTTATCTAGATATATTAACAGAATTAAAATAATATAACTTGATATCTCTAAATTAATCAATGTCATGTTGAGGTTTGAAAATGAAAAGACAAATAATTCTGGACATGTTTATATCTCTTCTATTTATCTTCAACCACAAAATTATATTCGATATATCTTAGTTTTTTATTGAAATACAATCTGTATAGTTCTGCTATTGATACATCAGCGATGGTAATAATCTGACAACACTAACAATAAGAGATATCCACCGTTTGCGGGATACATGTATATCGCGGTAAAAGATAAGCGTCTCGTGTGACTACTTTGTTCGCGCGAGATTTCTCGATAAGTTCTCTCGTTCATAGATGTTATATATACATATATACATATATACATATGTAGTGTATATCAGATATTTATCAGCTGCTTAACCTTGGGATGAGAGTCTTATATACGAGTCTTCCTTACGGCGGGTAGCATGGTTGCCTATTACAATCAGGTGGCCTGCCACAGGTATCGGCGGGAACGATTTAAGTAAACTGTCTCGATATCGGTCGGCCATCGCGGTACGCTAAATCGATTTGGATTCGCGTTGTCGGCGAAGACCAAAGAAAATCGCTTAAGCCGCACGGCGGAAAAAAAGCGAGGCATGGGAGATACACATCTGATATTTTTAACACCACCGCTTGGCGACGACGCGATTCCCTGTCTCGTCGACCGAAACGAAGCAGTGGTTCTTAATCCGCGAAATCCCAAAATATCACATTACAATCATGATTTTTTATGCACTTTGTCTATTTTCAGCCCAAAAGTGTTTATAAATTTGAAAATATGGATTCATTTTAATTCTTTTACAAGCATTCAATAATTGATATCAATAATTTAGATCTGAATCTCTTGACGGATTATACAAAGTTACTATTTATTTTTACTTTATATCTTTAAGTTAATTGTAATTAATTACACAAGTTAATTAATCATTATCAAATAAAATTTATCCTTTTAAAGTGAAAGATATCATTCGTAACAAAATAAGACATATACATAATTTTCATCATTGATTAGATCCTTCTTTCTTGAAAAAGATAAAGAGCCACTGCTTTAAGGTCGATCAACCGATTTCGTCCCGGCGCTACCTGTGTCCAGCGTTATTACATAAGTAAGTATCGTGTCTTTTAAGCGCCGGTTTCGGACCGCCAAGAGTATCGTCGATCGATTCGACACGCATCTGCCACGTCGAGCGGAAAAAGGGGAAACGTGGCTGCTGCCCGCAAAGCGAAGCAAAGAATTGCCGAAATGTAGCGGAACGTCTGTTGAACTTCGGAAGTTCGAGGTCGGATCGTTGTACTACGTTTACAGATCTATATATTCAAGCAATCACGAGATCGATATACTTATAGCACATATTTATATTATCTTAAGTCAATTTCGGAAAGCATTATTGCAAATTTTCATAATTATGAATATGCGTTGAAAAATGATGGCGTAAGAATATTATTGCAAACAAATTAAGAAAACAACTGACTTTATATATTGATCATAAAATCGGACGGCAAAAATTTCTCCTTGATATCAGATTATTCCGCATCCGCTTGCGCGTGCGAATGGCGATGTATTTAAAGTGGCACGATTCGACGAGGTTGCGAGTTTATTTATACGTCACAGTGACTGCACCGAGGGGGTTAAATCGAGAAACTCATGCAACGACCACGTTCATTCGTCCCTTCCGATGGAGTTACAACTGCCGTAATGACTATTATTACGTTCACGCGACTCCGCTAATCGCGGCCGGAGTGAGAATTACGAGAGCGACCGCACGAAAAGGATTGCCACTGCGAAACTAATAATTATGTGTATCGGATTTTACGATCGTAACGGGTACGCGCGATAAGTCGCGCGTGGGCCGCGAATCTCGAATCATCGATTATCGTATCCGCTGGGACGCGACGACGGTAATAACGAAACGCTAAATGAACGTCGCGCCGATCGCGAAATAGTTTTCAGTTTTAATTTCGAGTCCCCGGGGGGATATTTACGGCAGTAGACTTTCGTCGAGTTGTCCTAATTGGATTCTCACTCCACGCTTGTCGTGACAACTCAGTCTCTCGTTACGTCTTATTCATTACAATGTCTTATTCATTTCAAGAAGAACGAACAACGATGCAAGCAATTCCGCGGCATTGAAGTCTCTTTTTCTTTCTCTCTCCCTCTCTGTCTCTCTATCTGGATGAACTCTCGAAACTCTTTCTTTATTTTTTTAATTCTTATCTCGCTATATTGCGTCTCATCTCTCGAGATGACGATGCACGACACACCACGTCGGATATTCATGTTCGTCATTAATTTTCCACAGCTCCTCCGACAAAAAATTTTATCATGATTGCTCGCGAATTTAATAATACGACGTCTGGCAACAATATTGCGATACTCATTCCATAGATGAGAGCGCGGCGTTTTTACGATTTGGAGTTATTTTATGTATACTTCTCCGTTATCATCATCGCTCTACAATTTCGCGTTTCGCGCGGAATGTTCACTAGTGGAAGAGTAACGCGGACGTAGCAGCCGTTTCCGCGTTCACACCCGAGCAGACGGATTGCTCCGGGCATGGCCGAGCGAGTCCACGGTATCCGATTACGTGTATATGAGTATCGGTACTCTTATATGCCCGATGCCACCGAGGGCCTCCTCGCTCGCGCATACCGGACGCGCGGAAGACGCCAGTGCCTGTACTTACTGATTCCTCGCTGAAATAGCGAGAGAGAGAGAGAGAGAGAGAGAGAGAGAAAGAAAGGGAGATGGCCTCTTCTCATCTTCCTTCGAAAGCCCTGCGCACCGATATGCACGTTCCTGGGCCCTCGAGCACCATCGTTTGGCGAACGTTCCGCGAACGTCGCCGGGAATCGCGTGCGTGCGTTCGCATAATAGCAACGGCGATGCCTATACGAAGCGTAGCCAGGAAATTCAATGCTCCTTCCAGACCCTTTAGTCTAGCCCTTTTGGTCGCGTGAGACGCAGGTATAAAGATGCTTAACTAGATTCTTTAGACAATGCTTTTATTTTATCTGGCGCGGATGTGAATATCGAATACTACGAGCGTAGGCACTACCGGATTCTTTGGAACTCCTTGATAATAATCAAGGGAAATAATGAGAGAGAGAGAGAGAGAGAGAGAGAGAGAGAGAGTAGAATGAAATAATTATATTAATTAAAGTACATATATATTAATCGTTTCGAATAAGTAGCATGCTTATGTCAAATTTCACTTTTATTCATCTGGATATCGTGTAGAAATAGACGTTTCAGCGGAGACACGTTTCAGTATGAAACGAATTCCCGAGACGTCGACCGTATATACTTCCGTTATGTTCGCTCTCGCTTCCTCGGGAAGCGATTCTCGCGATTTGGGATACCGTATTTCTCCGTCATTATTGTGATAGCGTCTTGGGAACAATCGTTTGTCTTTGCGGATACGAATAATTATTTCAAAGATATAATTTCAAGTTGCACACGCGCAAGAATTCTCACAATATTAAAATATATACAAGCAGCGATAATTATATTAATATTAAAAATAGCACACGGAAGAATTGAAAATTAATTGTAGCACTGCAATCGATGTGACACGATTTTTTCGCGTAAAAACACGCTTAATTTCGAGTATCGCGGTTAAAGTAAAATATATGTCGGTTCTACTCCACTTATTTACAGTTAAAATATTCGTCACGCTCTATTGACACTACGTCTTATTTGAATACAAGCAGGCTGTGTATGTGCATTCATCTCGGTAATGACGGAAGATCAGGTGTTTTTGGAAGGAAAGAGGAAGTGCACTACTCCTCTCTTGGCATTATGCGCGATACCGAGGCGAGAGTGAACTCGGCGAGGATTCCCTCGGTGGAAGGATGTGCCCGTTATGATGATTATCGTGCGTCGTGGACGCGGTTAATCCCGACGACACGGCGACTACACGAAAGGACGGCCCTCGCGCGGCGGTTCTTTCCACGGTCTCTATGCAAATTTTCTCATGCGCCACACGGACGCGCTATAATTCGCCCCTTTTTGCGAATACCGTTGAGAATCAGTACCGGATGAATCCTGCCGCGTATGTAATACGCTGTGTATACTATGTATTAAGAGCACCCTTTATAAGAGAGAATTTTAATTTACTCTACATATACGTACTTTGCGATTAAAAAGTGCCATCTGAATGTAATAAAGCTATGTCACAGAGATGATTTATGGACCCAGTGATTTTATAATATACAGTTTCGAGGAACTGGGGATTCAAGAATCGGAGAATTTAAGAATCCAGGGCTAATAACCACCTCTCCCAGAGATAATAAATTAAATTCTAAAATTTTTGAAAATCAAGATTGAAAATATCAAGCGCTAGATAATACACCAAATTCTCTAACGCGCGTATAGTTTAAGATAATAAGTATTATTTTCTTTGTGCACGATTTGGCACGAGATTGGTAGACGATTGGTAGAGAGTCTCAACTAGATTTGATCCCGGGCGAAATAAGTTAACGGCTCACGGCATTTCCTCATTCCTACTCGCGGTATTGCGTTCAGGTCGTTAAATTCTCGCCGTTCGTTCGGGTTCGTGCCTCGTTCCTTTTCTTTCCTCTTCGGGATCTGGGGCTTGCGCGAAAGAAAATGAACGAGCCGGAGAAAATCGACGGCTTAATGCATAGCGCGCGCTCGTTAAATTAATGTGCGTGTGTATCTCTCCACGCAATCGGTCTGAAACTTTACGATCTATTCCATTTCTCCTTCCCCCCTTGTTGTTCTATTCATTTCATTGTGTTCGGTTTTGCGTTAGATCCCGCTACGTTGCATTATGATACACACTGGGTCTTTCTAATTGTATCATTTATGTTTAATTTTCTTGTTTTATTTTTTTCAAATAACGATTATATCAGGTACATAATTTGATAAAAACTCATTTCTCACAAATTGATAGAAAATGTCAGTTAATCGAATTTTTTATATTATTATTTATTTTGCACAGATGGTGATGAATTATTGAAAGAAGAAAAAAAACTAATTTATCATATGGATATTTTCTGTCAAGAAATTAATTAAAATCCATATTTCTTCAAGATTAAAATAATTTTTAATTATTACGCACATTATTTTTTTAAATAAAAAGCTTCCAAAAATGTGTGAAAAAGTATATTGATAGGTGCTATTGAAATATTTTTTCACACACTCAAACATCTTTAGTCTTGCCGCGATCTAACAATCCTTCGGCGAATTACTAGGCCGTATATACAGTAACAAATAGGTATCGCGAAGTTATAACGTAGCGGGAATTTGTACGATCTGGACCGTTACCGGAAATGTACTACGGTTCATCGGGACGATCCGGCGGGGTTATCGGATTACTTGCTCGAATACATAACAATTCTTGATTAATTGTTATTTCGAATGCCAGATAACGAATTACACCATCAATTAAAACTATTATCGATCGCCTTCGAAAACTTTAAAAATCATATATTCTTGTATTTATAAAGAGAATTTTTATACATCCCTGCATTTGGAAAGATCTTTTTCCAACAAACATGCATTTCTAATGGTTTGAATCAAGATTGAATATATTTCTTATCTCGATATAATTACGATTTTTTTATACGATTAGTGAAAAATTATCGTAATATTTTAAGAAGAATGGCGATTGTATGTGTGCGTGTGCGTGTGCGATCTAATAATAAAGCATGACAACCACTGCAAATATTTATCATTAAGAATTGAAAATATAGATCGAGTTAAATACATCATCGGTATGCGATATGAGTGTGGGTCAGGAGGTTTAAACGTAATATCGTCACAGAACCCATTTCGATTACCATTCGCTCTTCGACCTCGTGTTCTCCTCGTGACCGCTAAACTGAGTGTGTGTGCACACCTGTGCACATACGCACGTGCCGCCGTGTAAATTCTTCGACAAACACTTGCGGCGCGGTTCTCGCGCGATTGATTCTGCACGCGAGGCCGATCCTCCGGCGCGACCCTCTCGCATAATAGGACCCGCTCGAGTCGTTGGAAAGTCGGCACTCTACGATCTCTGTCCCACTAAACACGATTACTGCAAACGAGGACGTCGACGCGACAAGGACCTTAATGTTAAGATGATGATCCTTAATGAAACGACGATTTTTTTACTTTCAAGTACAATTACTTCAAAACTCTATCAATATAATTTGTGGCATATATAAAAATAATAATTATATAAATAAATTTACATATTGATAAATAAATATATAATAAAATTATTATAAAATTAAATATGAAAAAAATAAAACTTTGTTCTGTCTCTGTAAAAAATGATATAATAATAAGATTTAATTAATTATATAAATTATCACAGTATTCGAATTGTAGATTCATGTCGAGTTCTCTAGTAACATAAGTTTCGCAAATTGTTCTGCAAGTTAAATATAGTTTGTTATTCACGTGGCAAACTTTGAAAGCCACGCGTTTAGAATGGTCGCGCATAATTGCCGAGTTTCTCCGGTTTCCTTCGCACGCGGCTCTTAATTGTTGTCCTCTGGCCGATGTCGCCATTGTTATACTTTTAATCGGATGGTGGGTTAGAGAAAAATTCCCAGGTGTCGACCGTGTGTGTTCGCATTTCTGCCCGTGGACATTGTTTAAAAGTGCGCGATTACCGAGCATTTAGGAATATATGCGCCTTGTAATATAGTATATATAATTGAGTAGTAGCGTATGTAATGTGTTTAATTCGCGAAAGTATCCTCGGTCTGAATTTTCGCACAAACTGTCGCATGGCGCATTCCGCGCCACATACGTTGCATGCGAACCTAATTCAGCAAATTTCTAGCTTCGCAAGCGAAATATTGTATTTATTTGAAAAGTAAACGTAGAGCAGGCACGGCTCATACCATACATTTCTAGTAGATTCTTGTAATCATCATCACGATGTCGGTAAATAGTCACGTAAAATTTTAAGCAGGTATACATTGGAAATTATTGACTATCATGCAAATATAAGAATGTATGCAAGAACATTGGAAGTCTTGGACGCAGTATGACAAAAAAATCTTAAATTCAGGTGTTAATTTCAAAAAAATTTTGGAAATGACGCGATACTTCGGATCTCGAAGACGACGGAATAATGTCAATGGCCTTGCCGAAGTCTCAGACACCTCGTCTGTGTTTGCAAGATACGTGTTAGCACTAATTACCACCTTGGCGCGTCTCCAAGGAAATTGCGTCTAATCCCACCTTCCTGTTCGCCAAATCTACTCGTTCTCGCGCAGCGCTTAGATGCCCGATAAATGCGCGTTGTTGGAGATGCAAACAAAAGAGAGTAACGACGACGACGGTGGAAGCGTGAGAGAGCAACGCGATTAAGAGTAGCCTTTAATTAATTGTCAGAATGAGTGACGGAGACCGGTAATTATTGGACCATGATTATTAGCCGGTTCTCTCATCAAGCTAAACAACCGCCGCGTAAAGACGGGGCATTCACAACTAGAAGCGCTTATGCAAGGAGGGATTAACTTCTTAGAAGAGAACCAACTAAAAGTAAAACGTCGTGCCGGATCGTGGTAAAAAGACGAGACGTGCCAAGTATCTTCTATTGGAATTAAAAAAGTAACAGTTACTAATTACTATTTTATGTAAGCATACATAAGAGGAAGATGGACTTTATTTCTTTTTGAAGCAATAGATGCTTCTTTCTTGAATATAAATTAAGATGAGAAGAGCAGACGTAATATATTGAAAATATATTATAACTAAATTTATTTATTATATGTGATTAATAATTCTACATGAATTATATCGCAATGTATTTTAGCGCTAGAATATATTAATTGTTATATTTGATTACTATTGAAATATTATTCAGATTTTTGTAAACGCCTAAGGAAGCTAAAGTGAAAGAGTTCTAATAAAAGATCATTTTGCAGCTGAATTAACGATTCTCGCACGCATGCGTTTTCGAGATACATACCTTCGCATTAAATCATCGAGTTTGAGGCAATTATGCATAATTTCAGTATCGCGTACTCGCATCCGACTAACATGAATTCGACGAAAGGAAGACACCTCTCCCAGAGATAATAAATTAAATTCTAAAATTTTTGAAAATCAAGATTGAAAATATCAAGCGCTAGATAATACACCAAATTCTCTAACGCGCGTATAGTTTAAGATAATAAGTATTATTTTCTTTGTGCACGATTTGGCACGAGATTGGTAGACGATTGGTAGAGAGTCTCAACTAGATTTGATCCCGGGCGAAATAAGTTAACGGCTCACGGCATTTCCTCATTCCTACTCGCGGTATTGCGTTCAGGTCGTTAAATTCTCGCCGTTCGTTCGGGTTCGTGCCTCGTTCCTTTTCTTTCCTCTTCGGGATCTGGGGCTTGCGCGAAAGAAAATGAACGAGCCGGAGAAAATCGACGGCTTAATGCATAGCGCGCGCTCGTTAAATTAATGTGCGTGTGTATCTCTCCACGCAATCGGTCTGAAACTTTACGATCTATTCCATTTCTCCTTCCCCCCTTGTTGTTCTATTCATTTCATTGTGTTCGGTTTTGCGTTAGATCCCGCTACGTTGCATTATGATACACACTGGGTCTTTCTAATTGTATCATTTATGTTTAATTTTCTTGTTTTATTTTTTTCAAATAACGATTATATCAGGTACATAATTTGATAAAAACTCATTTCTCACAAATTGATAGAAAATGTCAGTTAATCGAATTTTTTATATTATTATTTATTTTGCACAGATGGTGATGAATTATTGAAAGAAGAAAAAAAACTAATTTATCATATGGATATTTTCTGTCAAGAAATTAATTAAAATCCATATTTCTTCAAGATTAAAATAATTTTTAATTATTACGCACATTATTTTTTTAAATAAAAAGCTTCCAAAAATGTGTGAAAAAGTATATTGATAGGTGCTATTGAAATATTTTTTCACACACTCAAACATCTTTAGTCTTGCCGCGATCTAACAATCCTTCGGCGAATTACTAGGCCGTATATACAGTAACAAATAGGTATCGCGAAGTTATAACGTAGCGGGAATTTGTACGATCTGGACCGTTACCGGAAATGTACTACGGTTCATCGGGACGATCCGGCGGGGTTATCGGATTACTTGCTCGAATACATAACAATTCTTGATTAATTGTTATTTCGAATGCCAGATAACGAATTACACCATCAATTAAAACTATTATCGATCGCCTTCGAAAACTTTAAAAATCATATATTCTTGTATTTATAAAGAGAATTTTTATACATCCCTGCATTTGGAAAGATCTTTTTCCAACAAACATGCATTTCTAATGGTTTGAATCAAGATTGAATATATTTCTTATCTCGATATAATTACGATTTTTTTATACGATTAGTGAAAAATTATCGTAATATTTTAAGAAGAATGGCGATTGTATGTGTGCGTGTGCGTGTGCGATCTAATAATAAAGCATGACAACCACTGCAAATATTTATCATTAAGAATTGAAAATATAGATCGAGTTAAATACATCATCGGTATGCGATATGAGTGTGGGTCAGGAGGTTTAAACGTAATATCGTCACAGAACCCATTTCGATTACCATTCGCTCTTCGACCTCGTGTTCTCCTCGTGACCGCTAAACTGAGTGTGTGTGCACACCTGTGCACATACGCACGTGCCGCCGTGTAAATTCTTCGACAAACACTTGCGGCGCGGTTCTCGCGCGATTGATTCTGCACGCGAGGCCGATCCTCCGGCGCGACCCTCTCGCATAATAGGACCCGCTCGCGAGTCGTTGGAAAGTCGGCACTCTACGATCTCTGTCCCACTAAACACGATTACTGCAAACGAGGACGTCGACGCGACAAGGACCTTAATGTTAAGATGATGATCCTTAATGAAACGACGATTTTTTTACTTTCAAGTACAATTACTTCAAAACTCTATCAATATAATTTGTGGCATATATAAAAATAATAATTATATAAATAAATTTACATATTGATAAATAAATATGTAAACGCCTAAGGAAGCTAAAGTGAAAGAGTTCTAATAAAAGATCATTTTGCAGCTGAATTAACGATTCTCGCACGCATGCGTTTTCGAGATACATACCTTCGCATTAAATCATCGAGTTTGAGGCAATTATGCATAATTTCAGTATCGCGTACTCGCATCCGACTAACATGAATTCGACGAAAGGAAGAG
>NW_021853485.1:6438090-6456814 GCF_003651465.1 Formica exsecta
GAAGAGCGGCGAGGTCCAAATTAAACGGTGCGAGGAAGACCCGGAGGCTTCTTCGAAGACGATAAGATAGGAGGAGACGCTATGTAAAATATCAAACCTAACTTTCGGTTACCCATAACAAAAATTGGAAGCATAGATTGAAGAGCCCCGCACACGTCACTCAAGTGTTAATACTAATAGAGTTTAAAATAAGTGATAATGACTCACGAAGTTTAGTTTCATTCGAGAAATTGCTTGGTAATATGTTAGATTGGTAAACGACAGGTAGATATATATCCGACGATCTTAACATTTCGAATCTATGTGAAATTAACGCACTTTATACTTTAAAAAAATTAAGTTTTTAATACAGAAAATGATAATATTTTGTTTGTAATCGTTGTAGTAATAAAAATTTCGTTTGTAGTCGAAATTATATAAAAAAAAATATAATATGTTGAAATAATATCATTTCGCTGTAAGTTTTCAACGGTGCAATTACATGAAAGAAAATTATTATGAATAACTACAAACGATTCTAAATTTAAGATACATTAGTGATATTTTTTTTAATTTAAAAATTGTGTGACGATTTTTTTCAAAATGCTATATTTTTTATGATTTTGATTACAAACAAAATTATTGTTACTACATACAACTACAAACAAAATATTATCATTTTTTATATTAAAAACAGTTTATTAAAAGTAGAATATTGAGTTCACACAGGTTTAAAATGTCAAGTTCGTCAGATATATGTTTACTTGCGAATATTTTACTAACTTTTCAAATAAAACTAAATAGCAGATGTGGATAATTTTTGGGACGATTAATCTGTTTTATGCATGCGTAATGTTATATATAAAAATCAATTATCAATATAATTATTTTCTTAAAAAAAAAAGAATACATCGCATGTTGCTGCCCCTAGCAATAAAATCTGAAGAAACTTGAGTAATAGCAAGATGATTTTCAACAATCGTTTCGTTCATGCAACGAAATGCATTGAAGCATTGTGCACCTTCCTGTTTTCTAACTGACGGACACGAAGGACGCACGTTCGCCCGAAGGAGGGAAAGCCGCGGTGATCGGAGTCTCGTAAAGACAGTGAAATTCGTCATAAAATTGCCAATTATCAACTGCCGATCTTTAACATCGACAATTATCGCTTTAAATATGCGCATAAGAAACGGAGGCAGAGACATCGTCTTTCTTTCGCCACAGCTTTTCGAAAGTAGCCGCTCGCCGACGATTTTCCGACGACGACGTTCTTTCGCAACCGTTTAATATTAATGGAGCTTGCTGCGGGGATTATCGCATCGTTACATGCATTTTGCCGTCGAGATTGCATTGATCACGTATCGATGATCGGAGAGATTTCCATTTTGGCCAAGGCTGGATTTAATCGCGAGAGATGGAGATCTCTGCAAAGAGACCAAAGTATTATTCTTCGAAGTATTAAGCTAACGATGATAACTATATGAGACAAAAAAAAAGAAACGATTAATATTTCTTTCTTTTATATCCTTTGCATTTGTACACACATACCATCTATTTTTAACTTCACAGATTATCAAACAGTTATACACACATGGATGAATTATCCCGATAATACAAATGTGTTTCTAACGTTTTCTTTAGAATACTAATCCATATATTTATCACTCACACTCTTGTAATGCGTTCTAATTAACATCGCAATAAGCCGTAGTTATGGTTACGATTACGAAACGCAAGTGCATCCCGGACGTGAAGCGTCTCTCGGCACGGAGAAACTTACATGCCATTTGTTCATTAAGGTAGCACGTGTCTCTCTGCCGTCTCGTAATAGCTGCATCTAATATCGCTTCCTATTAAGATACAAATCATTCACATTACTCGAGAGAGACTGCTTTTAGGAAGGGAATATCTCTTGCAGTGTCGCGAGAGAAACGTCGGCTTTCCGACGTGTGAAAGTTTCTAAGCGAGATATATGTTTATCTGCAATGCACGGACGGCAGTCATCTCCTTCGCTGGACATTTTGTATAGATACGCCCGCTGGCCATCCTTCCTAGCTACGCCTGGTAAGCAAGGCGACGTCCCCGATAAGCTGCCTTTCACGCGCGAGAACTTAAAGGAAATGTCCCACCGAATAAAACGGCATAAACTTTTAAGCTCGAGATTCAGCGCTTATCACAATTAAGCAGATTGTTCATTGTGTACAACAAATTTACGATTTAGAAAAAAATAGTTAAAATACGGCGAAAAAAATGATATTAGTGAAATAAATTATCATTAATCATTAATTCAATAAAATTAATAATTATATAATAAATAATAAAACAAATAAATATTTAATTTATATAGAATAAATTTTTTAAAAATCTGCGAGGCTCAATTTATAATTCGAGATTTATATAATAAATATATGCTGAAAAATAATCGGAAAGATCAATGTTTTTGTATCAAATATTTCGAGGAATTTTATTTCATTGACTGCCACGTCGCTCGAGGACATGAGATACTGCGTAGGTTCTTGTACCGCCGTTTCGGCAAAACGTGCCACGTGCGATTATTATCTGTATTATTATTATTTGCATCGAGATAAACCATCTTGTGTCCGATTCGGTGGAATGCCAGCTTAAAGCTTCATTTACGCGCGTAGGCGAGGCTCTCGCCGCGTAGGACATGTCGCGTGGGCAATTTCTCTCGCCGCAGCCTTGGCTACCTACAAGCCGCCGGTAGTGATCAACAATCTTCTTTTTAGTGCGTGTCAGGTCGCGATTGGCGCGTATGATATATATGTCTTTAAAATGTCTGAAATATGATTATTTAATATAGAAGCTGTTTTTCACTTTAAATCGAATAAATCAAATAGTACGATAGAAATATAGAGAATATCTTGTGTATAACGCGTGCGTTTTGTAATACAATAATTTAATCTGTGATATATATTTTTTTCTAAATTTTTCCAGTTTAGCAATATAATTGATAGTGTTAATTTTTTATATAACGAATCTCTGAGATACAAGATATGCTTGTTAGTATAAGTTTCGTAAACTTCCGGTTCGTCGGAGCGAGATTTCATAGTGATAAACTGACGCCTCCGCGATCGCGACTTATAAAGATGCATGAAAAGTGTTTTTTTTTTTTCGAGACCGTAACAGAGAAGAAAGTAAAATCGTATTGATGACCTTCAAGTCGCTGATACGAGCGAGTGCGAGGCGGGAAGTAGTGTATTGTTACGCCATAAAATTATGTCGCGTTTCGCCACAAGCCTTCGCACGACAAAAATGAAGGCAGGACGATCTTTTGTTCGTTGGTGCGTAATCGTGAACGTTATCTAAGAATCTATATAAGCTCGTAAAGCGAGAGAGATATGGAGTATTATCTTTTGAAGCATAGATTCTCAAACGCATTATCAATATTTGTATATTTATCTTGACTTTGTGGAAAAAGATACCGACTACATATTTATTCTATCTTTAATATCATCTATAACATTATCGCGTATAATTACTTAATAAATAATCGATTGAAAATTGTATTATTTTCTGCGGGGAAAAGTAGAGGTGTTATCCGAAAATTTTTGGGAACCTCTGTTTTAAAATAAAGAATCCGAGAGCGCCGTTGTCACGGTCTTTGCCCTCCGATTACTTACTTTACTTTTGTTACGCAATCATTCCATCCACACGCTGTTATTATCGACGAACATATAGGAACGATGGTTTTTTAGTGAGAAAGAGACACGCAAGAATGCACACGATTCATTGGATAATTCCGGCGCTCGATGGCGTATCGCCGCGAAATTTTTTTCTTGCTGAATGCTGTCACGTTCGTTCCAGAAACTCAGCAATCTGAATTCAGATTTTGATGCGTGTGAAACACGCGAAAATAATTCGTATAATAATTATACGAAAAGAATTAAAAAATAATTATTCGTAAAAATAATTTATATCTTATTATTATTGTATGTATATTCGCAACGTCAGAAATGGAAAGGATATTAGTTTCAACTTTTGTTTATTTCGTGATACCGGATATATTTCTGTTATCGTTCACAAGGATATAATGCCGTTATCGGAAGGAAGTGAAATCGCGCTTTCATATCGCGCGCGATCAAAAATTAATTAAAAAATTATTTAATTGATTCGATCTGACCCGATTTCTCCCGTAGCGGTTGGTGCTATCGACACGCATGATTATTTATATTGTGACCTGCTGGCGTGTGAACATTCATTAAGACCGCTTTATATTATGCATTAAGATCATATTGCGTTAGAAATTAATATCGATAAAAAAAATGTACACGGGATATATAATTATTAAATCTATAATTATATTGCTAAAATCTTTTTTATATACAAAATATTATATTCATTGAGGTAATATTTGCTATTGATATCTCTCATCTTTTTTAACACAAAAATTCTTCAATATTTTAATTTCTTTCAAAAATTTTAGTGTGATTCAATTTTTACAATTGATCGTTGCAGAATTGCTGAAGTGTTTCCATCGTTATTACAATAACGAGTCAGTTTTGATTATCAACTATCGGCGCGCTTGGATTATCAACTATCGAACGCAATAAAACCCGAGTGCTTAAATCCGGCGGCTCACAGGTGCAACAGCGATATTTCTAACTTGATTTCTAACGGATGCGTCGCGAGATTTACTTTGCGTGACGACGTCTAACGTGAAACTCGAAGGCTGACTCATCATAGAGATGGTCATGTTCCATCCACGCTCCAATTACGAACCGGTCAAATATCCTTTTATGTATTTCGATAGGAATCTATACATATTGCTGATCAGGTTTTACTCTGATAGGCTTGTGATCTTCGGAGATTACGCTGCAAATGAATACTCGCATAATTTCACAATTATTGTTTAATTATATATGTACATTTATATATAATTTCCGGATAATTTTTAATTATAGCAACGTCCATACTCTGTGTGTGGTTAATAGAAACTATTTAATATTATAACTAAGTTGTAATATATGATCTTGTTACATTAGTTTAAAAAAAAAATTTTTTTTTAAATTATCTTTAATAGAAATAAAATAGCGACAACGTTTGACGCTTGCTCTTAGAATATCTTTGCATTTGAATCGAGATTCTCAAGATCATGGATTTTTCTGAGAAGCATGCCTATGGTGTAACCATAGCATTAGAAAATGTGCCAGAAATGTCATTACGCCAATCGGGCTTTACGCACGAGATTTCTAATCACGCGACATCCAGCATGCACTCAATCGTCACTCGTCCGCGGGAGAAATTCATTTCACGTACGTCCACATCGACGATAGCCATGTCTCATTGTCAGTATATTGACGATTTTTACACGTGCCATTCATCGTCTTAATTCATGCAGACGACAAGTGATCGAAGCACCCGATGACGATTCGTAATATGCCGATGCCCATAATCGACATCTTCGATATAGAAAGTTTTCGTTTAGAGAACGAACAAGAAACGAGATAACTCAGACGAGAACCAGTCTCTCTTTCTTTGTGAACTTTCGTATACAAACTTTCCACATACTTAGATCGAATCCAGATAGATGTTGCTGTTTCGATATCGCTGCATTATCTAAATATGTACATATTTCACAAAAGCAATAATTAATTTATCATTCTTTAAATTATTATTGGATTCTAAAGAAATGTCGGGGACGTTAAATTATTTCAAGACATTCATAAATGCGTATAGATTCGATTTTATTCTTAAGCCCCGCTCGTGGCTGGTTCTCTTCGTCGAGGATTCGCGGACGACGTAATCCTTGTTCGCACGCGATATCTTGGAATTTCGCGATCGAGCAATCTATTTTAATTGGCGCGCGCGCGCGAACGACAAGCTGATACTCCTTCCGTGACGCTTATCGTTGGCCATTAAAACGTACAGTCGGTAATTGAAGTCGTCTCTTCGTTTCCATTCTAAACGCATTGCTTTTAATTACTGATCACGCTTCCGGCACTCATCCATACCTCGTGGCCTGTCGAGATTTAATATATAACTGTCAAGCTGTCGAACCACTTTTTTCACATTAGTTTAATAACGATAGTTTCTTTCGTGACTTCAAGATCAATTTTTTATAGATATAATTTGATGGCAGGTACTTGTAATTTTTTATGATTCTCAATATTAGATCTTTTAACTGTCAAGTCTCAAATTACATTATCTCTACGAAACCAAACATATTTAAAAAATCAATCGAAAAAAATATTATTTCACATTTGTTGACATTTTATTTTTCTCAATAGTACTTTTCTTTTTCTTTCGGTTAATTAAATAGTTAATTGAATAACATATATTTTAAAATCAGATTTTTTCTACCCTGAACGCATAAATTTAAATATATATCTTGAATATTATCATATTTTCATTGAAATCTTCTATAAAATGATGACTGTCATAAATTTAACGCAACCAATTAATTATTATGATATACGAGCGTAAAGGGCCGACAATCGCACGACAGGATGTTTCATTCGAATCGAGTGTCCGATCGATCGCTGCCGCAACTTTCTACGACGCGACGGCCGTAAATGGCGGAATGCGCCTGCAGCGTTGTACCGAGGTTGCCCACCTACTTTCGATCTAAGGCACGTCGCACGCGTGAATTCGGCAACTTCTGTGTACCTGTATGCGGAGTAAATTTCGGTCATCGAGCACTCGGGATGGGCGGAGATATCGATGGTTCCTGCGGGGTTCCACTCTCGACAAGCCGATCTCGGCGCTTCTCGAGGAGGACTTTCTTTTTCGCACGGGGTCCGCGACCTGAATCCGTCCGATTCTCCTCTTCTTTTTTTTTTCTCATGCCTCCGTCTCGCTTCCTTTACCGAGCCGGATCAAACGCGACACATCGCCGCTTCATTTCTGGGCGATTAATTAAATTTGGAGCAAGCTCGAGATTGCAATATCTCCCCTTTCGTCAACGTATATGTAGATTTGACCGATAACTTTGATCGCAACGATCCAAAATTGAAATACATAATTTAGAAAGTGATCGGTTCTTTTTGTGAAATCACATATTTAAAAGATCTTAAAATATTCATCGTAAAAAAAAACATTCTCACTTCATAAATTTTATTATAAATTATTTTTAGATCCCACAAAGTATAATTTTCACGGACACGAAATGTAATAATAATGAGTTAGCTTTGCATGCAAATAAAATAAAATTGATGGAAGCAAAAAATGTTGCAAAAGACGCTAAAAACCCGCGTCATGTATTTTCATTCCTCCTATTTACATCACGGCATTACAGGAGAAGAGAGAGAAAGAAAGAGAAAGCACAGGATACCGTGAGATTACGGGCGAATTACGTTAACGGGGGGAAAGGTACTTTTTCATATATCCTCGATCGTTTGCATGCATTAAACGCGCGACATAAATGCGCCCGGCGGGCGGCCGGAAGGATCGACGTTACCGGCGGCCAGCACCTACGGCGGACAGTCACGACGTCGTCCTCCTCCCGGCTCGCGACACGTAAAGGGGCAATTACTAGAGCGCAGGATGCGTGGACACACATTTCGCATGCAAACATATGCCGCTGCCATGCGATAATTAAACGATCCCGGGAAGCGTTTCGAAGGTGCGGGCGCGCAGCATTGGCCGTCGTCCTTTGCGTTACGAGTCGTAGAACACGATGACAAAGTTGCGCTTAAATGATTAGTCGGAGGTACGCGACGATCCTTGGCGCGATCGCGCATTTCGGACACGTAGCTTACGCGGAACGTGTTCATCGAGGAACCGACGCGACGAGAATTCGACGGACGTGGGAAGCATCGAAAAATCGGGTTCCTCAAATTAAAAATGCGAGACGAGACGATAAAGCAAAAAATCCTGAAGTATCCTAATTTTAAAATCAAATGAGTAGAAGGAATAGAAATTGAGGAAATTTCAAAACAATAAATTTGGAAGATAGAGAGAGTGGCTCTGGTTTCTCCTGAATCTCGCCTTCTTTCGAAACTTTGCATCGAATATTTCGCATTTTCTTTTTTTTCAATAGATTTTTTTTTCTTTTAAAATTTCAAACATTCTTTTTGGCACTACTCGATTTTCATTTCGAAATATACTCCGGGGGCCTGTAATTACCGGATGCCTTTTGCGCCTATTTGGCCGGCGCACTCTGTAATCTCGTACGCATTACGCCGGCGCACGATGATCGCGATCGTGAACGCGCGTATAAAGCACCTGCGCGCCTTATCGCCAACAGATGGTCTAACGTTACGATTCCTGATTAATTAAAGCTCCCAAGGAGTCGACGGCGCGGCATCCGCGCGCGATGCGCGCTCTTTAATGAGCTAAAATACTGCTCGATATACACTGAGATTCAGTAGCTATGACCACGTGCGATATATTACTCTCGCGCACCTATAGTCCGCTTAATAATTCGTCCTCTTTCTCTCACTCTGCATTCTTTCCTCTGTCTCTCCCTACATTTCTCTTCTCCTTCTTTCTCACATTGCTAGCAGCTTCTCGCATCTCCCTATTTCACCCCGCATTTCCTTTCTCGCTCTATCCTCCGCATGGCCTCGGCCTTCTTCCTCCGTTTCTCCTTCTAACGAGGAAATCGCGAGTGAGTGAGTGAGGGAGAGAGGGAGGGAGGAAGAAGAGAGGGAACGGCATCCGAAGGATCTCAGCGTCAATTAAGCAAGAGTTGCGAGACAGGCCTAGACATATACCTACTCGCACAATCTGCATTTATCTCGACGAGAGTTACAAGAGCCGTTTGCTATCTACCGTGCCGTGGCACGTACGGCAGGGAGTACGAAAAGTCAGTCCGTAAGTTAGCCCCGTTCATCTCGTGTTTCGCGCGCCCGATCTCGTCTCCTCGCTCGCTCCGACAGAAGTCACGGAAGAGCCAATAGGGCGCGAAACTGGTTAATGCTCGCGGCGTGGAAAATTAGTCTCGCGGCACGTCGAAAGTACGCCGTTTTGTTAGGAAATGCGTTGATTTCGTCGTGATTGCGCGATTAGCACTTTAAACTGCGACAGCGCACTGCGATGCCGCAACGCAGAGATTTCTGCATCGCTGTTAATGTTAGAGGAAACGAATTGAATGAAGAGAATTTTGCACTTTATTTCAGACGAGAACTTAAGCCGGGAATAGCGTACACATATCGAAATATTTATATTTATATTATGATTATATATATTATATATATCGGGAACCTTCAATTACATATGTCATTAACGAAAGCACACAATTATATATATATATATATATTTTTTTTTTATTAAATTTATTAAAAGGAAGAAGAATTTATGTATGAATTATATGTATAGTGTGTGCATAAATATAAAGATATTTTTTGCGAATCTGAATTCATTGATACTATATCTTGATCTGTCGATCGGCGAGGATTTTTCTTTCATTTGGCACGCGATAAAAAATCGCTCAGTCGAATATTCTGCATACAGGAGTTCTTTCGCGAATCTTTCCGAAACTTTGGTATTTTGCATAATTTTTGCAATCACCGGGAAACATCCTTAGGGATGGTCGGATATACCGGTTTCGACGCTCGGTCGATGGGGGTGCGCGCGCCCAGTGTCAGGGGTCAGAGCCGAGTTCGAAAGTCGACTCGGCGCGAGGTAACGAGGTTTTTCACCCGCGCCCATTGTTCGATCATTATTACCGCGATCGAGCCGCGGATCTAGCCGTGCGGCATCAGAGGGGACGCTGCCCGCTGATATATGGGATAGATCGGGGGTGGAGATAATATCTCCGCGCGCGGGTTGTGCAGGTTGCGCGCCGCCGAGGCCGGTCGTCGTGATAGGATTGGTAGGATTTCCACGCGGCGGTGCGCATCGTAACGTTATTACTTTCGTGTAAAATGTGAAAGTTGGAATACACGCCATTGTGTGTCTGGCCCGGCGGATTCAAATAGCGGTGGTCCCCGTGGGTACAACACATGTGTGCCTTTGTTTCCCACCGTACGCTGCGAATATCGTGATTTTTCGCCGCGCCTTCCCTCCTCCTTCGAAAAATAAGCGATGTACACACGTTTCATCATCGGACCAGCTTGTTAAATCAATACTAGTCTGCACGTACGAGACGCACGCGAGAACTACATTACGCGGAATTGTGTAAACAATATCGTTCACCCCCGTCGTGAATTTTCGCGTTACGTCTTGCAATATCATGCATCATTTTTTCCAACGCCTTTCAGAATATATAATTATATTTATTTATTGTGATACAAAATTGTATAGTTATATTTTATTACAATTTAGATAATCTAGATTATTACTGGCACACTTTCAATATTATTTTCTAATCAGCCTATATATAGATGTTTAGAAAGGACGCATGCATTATGGTAGCGCTCGTTGCAGCTGTATAGAAAATCGACATAACGACACGTTGGTCCAACATCATCGATTATCCGATAGAACGTAGCATGTCGTTTAACGATACCTCGACGGCATATTTGAAATATTTAGACCGGATTTTATTACACACGCACACATATATCGGGATAAGGTCTCTTGTTGTCTCGCGCAGCGTAACCGGTACCGGTTGTCCCTCCTGAGCCCGAGGGCGCAACGGTTAAATTCCAGCGGGCGTTCTCGCGTGGCGGAATATCTTCCCGCGAGATCCCCGAGCGGGGAGGAAGAGCTGGCTCCTTAACCGATCGCGAAGGGAGAAAGAGGGAGACCTGCTTGAGTGAGATCTTCCGGGAAATTGGATTGGCATTTTGTTCTTTACAAGCGTCCACGCGGAGCCGCCGAGGCTCTACAAGACGGAATCTTCCTGTCGGTAGACGAGATTATACAGGGTGGAACATTGGCCTCTGCGGATGATGAAGCACGTGGTTATATCACTCTGAGCGAAAAAATTTTATCTAATATTAGAACACTTGCATCTCTTCTGTTTTGCAAAAAGTCGCATTCAGTTGCATCAGTTGCATGCTGTAAAAAGATTTTACGCGAGATTTATTTAATCAAATTATTTGGATTATATGTTTTTCTGTTTAAAGACGAGCATAAATTATATTTGTATAGAAATGTTGTGGAATAACGGAATAACGCTAAACATAATTTTATATATATATATATTATATATATAAGTAGTTCTTTATTTTCTCTTAAGTCATTTCAGTAATTTTATTTATATTGTTTTTCTAAAATGATACTGTTTTATTCTGAACGCGTTCCTCAGAAAGTCGGATACCACCCACGTTTAGTTGCACGCTATTTTCAGCTAGGAAAAATTGTACCCGAGCATTAAACGTTGCTGTCGGAAGACGAAATGCGCGGTTGTACAAGGCGAAATATTGCTATCAAGGACAGACTATAATACAGAGAGTGAGACATTGCTATTGAAAGAGGAGAGTACGCGCCCTCTCATTTTGCAAATCCAGGAATGTAATAACGACTCTTGGCTTGGTATCATTTCCGATCTAGCGAGAGCTCCCGGTCTTTACATTCGAATCCACGATTTAAATGCGGTGAATGATATTTCCGTTACAAGTGCGGAACGAGCGCGGAGCTAATCTCTAATGACAGTTCTCTTGCGAGAGAAAACTCGCGATGTACTTGTCTTCTCTCCTCGGTTAACAAAACTGCACAGTTGCATAAATTGCGTACACGAAATCGACGAGAGAGGAAGAGAGAGAGAGAGAGATCGTCGACGTCGCCTTGATTCGATCCACTTCATAAATAAAATATAAGCGTGAAAAAAAAGAAATAAAATAAAAGAAAAGAAACGAACCACCCAACTCGATCCAATCGGATTGTCGGCTTGCGCGCTCGCTCTTTCATGATTTTTGTACGGCGCGTTTGCAGCAGGAAGTGCATGATTTGTGCCGACAATCGCGACACGTGGGCGTATGTATATCGCCCGGGAATACAGCCCGGGTTCGATTCGAGTTTCTCGAAGATAGCCGGGGCTGTATACAGCTGCGTTGCCTGCTTGCCTGCCTGCCTCTATCCTAGACGAGTGAACGAGCGGGGCGAGCTATCGCGAACGAGAGACGGCAGACGGAGAATCGTTCTTCCTATCCTTCCAAGTTCGATGACTCTCGGCGATGATCATCGCGAGGGGGCAAACGTCCTCCTCCCCTCCTGCCCTCCCGGTTCCCCGTTCTCTATACTTGGGTCCCTTCGCGCTTCGTCGCCCCCTGCGCGCCTTCTCTTCCTCCTCTTCCTCCTTTTCCTTCTGCCGTTGCTCCCTTCTTCCTCCGTCTCCTCCGTCTTTCCCCCGCGGGTACCCAACGCTCGAGTTATCATAACCGCCGCCATCCGTCATGCATCACTTGCCACTTTGTGCCCCGGAGAATCCTCTCGCCGCGGCACGACAATCGCGCGCGAAACCGCCGAAGAACTGATGACGCTGATGATGCTGAGCGAATGGTGAGATTTCGCCAGGTGTTATCGCGGAATTATTCTCTCGCGCGATTGCGGCTAAAATAATGACTAAAGAAAAATCAGCTAGCTCTTTGTTTATATTTCGTTAAACATAATTATAATTACATTGCTAAACAATAGTAATTTTTCAGGATTTTATGAAAATTGTATAATTTGTGTATGTAATATAACAATGTAATTTATAATATTTACATATACTTAAATATATCAAGTTACAAAGTAAGTTACAAATTGCGAGTTTGAATCAAAATTAAAGCGTCTTGATATCATTAGTAATGTTGCATTGTTTTCATAAACGGTACAAGCTTTACACTGTTATGAAATAAACATTGCTATGAAATAGGATATGCATTTTGCATTGATTCGCGCAATTAATATTGTATTACGCGCGTTCATCGTTCTTCAAAGAATAAAATTGCGTATCAACATCGAACGACTATGAGCTGCGTGAATTTCAGAGTACATTGTCGGAGGTGAAACTGTGAGAAACGCGCTCTGTGTCTTTTTCTCTGATCTGACTACGATATCGATCAATCTGTTGTTTCACCACCACGTCACAAATGCGGAAGTGAAACGTGTTGAAGCTTTTCCATCTCAGGAAACGCAAATAGTGTAATTACGTCTGTGAATATCTAAGGGTATCTAAGCTATCATTTGCACTTCGTATTCTCCAGTTAACCAGTTATTTCATCTTACTGCAAACTCTGATTTCAATACTTTTTATCAAGCAAAGATAGTAAGAGTTAGATCATCGCCTTTTGCAGATCTGATATCGATGATATCAGGAGAATATCATCTGTCGGCGCAACGACCGTGAGTGTAATTTTACTCATTCGCCTCGCGTATTTTTTGCGAATATTAACTCGCGCGAGCAACGATTTCATCCGGTGCTTTTTTTTTCAATTTGATCGCGCGAGATATGAGAGAGAGAAAGAGAGAGAGAAAGACGCGGAAAAGCAGTTTTCCACGCGCTATCTCGCTTCAATAATTGTTAAATACCTGATGCATTAATAAAAGTCGTCTGACTCGTTTACCTTAACGACTTAGTGTCCCGCGACTTTTCTCGGACGCTTTTCGCGCTGTCTTAGTCATTCCCGGATTAGCGGTACTACCGGTCGATCGACACGGACGGGTCGCGTGTGCAAGTTGGGCACCTGCTCCTGTACCTCCTGTGGTGAATGGTAAGAGTTAGATCATCGCCTTTTGCAGATCTGATATCGATGATATCAGGAGAATATCATCTGTCGGCGCAACGACCGTGAGTGTAATTTTACTCATTCGCCTCGCGTATTTTTTGCGAATATTAACTCGCGCGAGCAACGATTTCATCCGGTGCTTTTTTTTTCAATTTGATCGCGCGAGATATGAGAGAGAGAAAGAGAGAGAGAAAGACGCGGAAAAGCAGTTTTCCACGCGCTATCTCGCTTCAATAATTGTTAAATACCTGATGCATTAATAAAAGTCGTCTGACTCGTTTACCTTAACGACTTAGTGTCCCGCGACTTTTCTCGGACGCTTTTCGCGCTGTCTTAGTCATTCCCGGATTAGCGGTACTACCGGTCGATCGACACGGACGGGTCGCGTGTGCAAGTTGGGCACCTGCTCCTGTACCTCCTGTGGTGAATGGAAGAACTTACTTTAGAAAGACGCGTCCAGAATTGTTTCTTTCTCTGTTTCTCTCTGTCTCTCTTCCTCTCCTTTCTTCTCCTGCATCCCGACTAACGCAAGAGGTTAAACCACGTCTAACTGTAAGATAAAGCGGCCTGCCCAGATCGTTCGGCCAACTCGCGTGCGTTTATCCTCCTCTTGTTCCATCCCCCTGTTTCCCCCGAGTCTCGTTGCACTCTTCTCGTTCATCAATGGTCTCGCGGATCGCCGTTCTTCGTCTGGCGCGAGATATTAGAAAGTTATCGAGCAACGGTATTATCTTTTTTCTTTTGAACATGATTCGAAAATATAGCGTGTCACGTAAATGGAATACTATTTTTATGATACGTACATTGATTATCTCTTTAGTCGCCCAAAGCGATAAAATAAACGAAACGCTTTCGTACAATCTATGGAGTATTTATGGAGATAATTGATCCATAAAATATGTTTCTCACGAAGAAGATATTAATTAGATATGTCAGGCGTTAATGCGGACGCGTCTTTTTATCTTATCGAAGAAAATTTAAGGCAGCCTGTGCAACATATTTGCAAATTGATCACACTTATTAACGTTTAATTACACCCTTAATCGACATATGTAAAGCGTCAGCGAATTAGTATGCAAAAGCGTACTTTTTACACAGGTTTAAGGGAAATCGGAACAGGTTTGCAAAGTGGTCCTCTTAATTGACTATCCGATCATCTCACAGAGTACTTAAGCTTGATACATAACATTGTATAAATATTTACATCTACTTAGTATATTTTTTATTTTATATATATTTTTCATCTTTCTGCGTGTCAATTCTGTTGGTTTTAATCAAGAATTATTATTTTTTTCTCATCTTTTAACAATTTTTTTTTTAATTTTAATTATCGCTTAATTAGTCATTGCTATCTATCTCTATCACATTTCTACTGAATAAATTATGTAATCTTTATGTTTTATTCAAGAATTATGATCCTAGAACATTATTTTTTTTTAAATAGCTTAATTAACTTCTGTCTAGATAATATCTTATTTGATACTATATTATAATTTAGAAAAATATACTATAACCTGGTTCAGCTATTGTTTACATAAAAATTCTGATTCTTGAACTTATGGTATTATTCGCAACTTTGCGGATCCAATTAGATGCCGCAGTATCTTTCAATAGGATTCAAGCAAACATGTTGGATAATTGGGGTCTTCCCTTTCTGATCTTCTGCAGATACAAGATGAATGGCGAATCGTGCTGCACTCCATAGAGACGCCAGATCGGCATAGAAATGGGCAATAGCAGTTCCCATCAATACTGTGCGTCCAATGGACCGTCGCAGGAGGTTGGCAGACGCGGGTGGACGCAGTCCTTCCCTCGGGAGCTTGCGAGACATCATCCTCAACAACCGGCGGGACACAAGGTCCTGCCGGAGCCGCCCAATCAGCGGCTGCGCGCCACCAATAATGGCAGCATCATTCACAACGGGGGAACCATAAGCGGCCGCAGGCCTCCGGCCCTCACGCTTCCGCACGACCTTAATAAGGTAAGGATTCGCGGCGGCTTTTCGAGTCGCGTTGATGACGTGGCGTGCCATGCTGCTCTCGTGTGCGAGAATACGAGTCGCCGCTTAATTCGTTGTATTTACACCTGTTGAAATTTTTCTACAGAGGCACGGCTTTCTATGTCGATTAATAATTTTCATCGTTAGCAGTAATTAGCGGTAGTAACAGTAGCGCTCGCAGTAATAATAATGATAATAATGGCATATATTTTACTTTGGAACATTACATTATATCTGATTCTTTATATACCACCACTTCTACCTACTCTATTCGGATGAACACAGGGGCTGAATTCATTTTTGTTTGAAACATATCGTCGTGTTCGTATACCTACTCATTCATACTCTGCTTTGAGAATGAAATATTTATTATTCCATCGAAACGCCCCTATGAAAAGATTTGCATGTGATGCGAACTGTTCCGATTCGGCGAGTGAAAATATTCTGTAATGGTTGAGAATTGAATGCGCACCTGATATAATTGAATAACCATTCGGAAAGAGATGGAGAATAAAAGGAGATATTATTTTGTCTTATAAAAAGATTTTATTGCAACTTTATCAATCTATATTTTTAATTTATATTTATTGGATTTTTTAAAGATAAAAGAAAACATATCAACATGTGGTATATATAAATACATATGTTTTATATGCTTGAGATATTTATTTAGGTTGCTGTGCAAATTGCAGCCGAAAGTACACGAAAAGCATGATGAATTTTCTGCTCCGAATCTTCGGCGTGAAAGTCCGCACTCCACAAAATCATCTCTGTATCCGAAAAGTTACTTTTAGTTCAATCTCCTGGTTTTGTATCTCGGACAGTCAGTCCTCCTTCTGTCTTCGAAGAAGCCTGTTTCCTTCGTCTAGAATTCTCATGCAGGTAATGCAGGCAGTCGTTCAGAATTCGTACGTGTCTTTTGGTAGGACGCCATCCGTCGCGTAACCCGGTTAAGAATATTCTACAGAATGACTTCTTGCATCGCGAATTCGCTAAATGTATCACGCGACCTTCATCGAACTCTTTGTGCCGACGGTCGCACAAAAACGGCGGTTTCTCATCCGCCTACTTTGTGACGGGGAGGAGGTCTCTTCTCTATAGAGCATTTATTACGCGCATCAGAAAGATCGTGCATGCTTTGTAAATCAACAATGTTCTAAGAATAAACGCGCGTAACACTTTACCGTGCTACCTTTATGTAATACTTGATAGAAAAAAATTCTTTTAACCCATTGCGGATATAATCAGAACTCTTTAATGAACTTTTATTATGAACGTCGGACATATGAATATCGCGTCCACATTTTTCTCTCACTTTGAATGTGAGATGTGCGATTGGACCACCGGCACTGAGAATGATATATGATCAAAAATGGAGTGAAAAATATGAAGAATTCAAGTTAGGATTTTTAAAGTTAGGATATTGTTCTCTTTTACTTTCCAGCCAGGAATATTCCGCAGCCGCAGTACCTCGGCGTCGAATATCGGCGCTTCGCGCGGCCGCAAGCTCGAGCACCGTTGCTGTCAATATCGAAGCGAGTTAGGGTGCTGCATGGAGAACGAGATGCAGGAGATCAAGAGGTTTGGCAGCGAGCCCGATCTGCGATACTCGCCGATGGGACAGGAGGCGGTGCGTTGCAACGGGAAACAACAGCATCAGCATGCGATGGAGCACCGGCATTGCGGAAACGGACATTATCCCGAACGGGATTGCAAGGAGCGCGAGAGCCGATACAGGAACAAAAAGAAGTACAAGGCACCGGCGCCGCCGTTAAACGGTGTCGTCGACAGGTCGTCCCCCGATTCTTATAGGTAGAATGCCAACGCATTATCAATCATTTTTTTTCTTGAGTGACTTTATTATTCTTCGATAACGTTAGTTTAAAATCTGATATCCTAAAATCCTTCTGGAATTAATAATACCTCGAATTCTTTTAGGAATAATTTTTTAATTTTACGGAAAAACGATTTTTTTTCTATATTTTTTAAAATATGTATTTTTCTAGCAAGTTTAATATTATGATTTTTCTGTATTGTTCCAAAATATCGGTATCATATTTCGAAATGTAGGAATCTTGCCTACAGATATATGGAATCTGGCCAGGATCGTCAGAGTGGTTGTCGCGGCGAGGAGGAAGTTCAACCACCGCCGAGGCGGTCGCGCCTCTTCAAGACGCGGGCGGAAACGAAGAGGGCGCAAGTCAACTGGCTATCCTCATCCTCATCGTCGCAGATTCACGTCGTTGAAGAACGTTGCGAGAACAGCGGTGGCGGTGGTGGTTTGGAGAACGAGCGACAGTGGCGGGGCGAGGACGGCCGTGCTGCCAGCAAGGAGAACAGGCTTGCCTGGCGCGATCTCCGTCAGGATCGTTGGTGCCGGGACGAGCAGAGGCGTTTGCGGATCTTTGATGGCAAGAATACGCTGCAAAGAAGCATGAGCAGTCCGGAGTTCCAAGCAGAGCTAATGCAGGTAGCCAGGAAAGTTCGCAATAAGCTCCACTGTGGCGGTAAGTCCTCGTCGGTAGCAGAGCCCGCGAATCTGATAGAGCGCAGTAGCGACATTGACCGAGGCTTTAAAGAGTCAAAAGTCGAAGAGACGAAGAGGCCGGAAAAACGATTGGCGAAGAACGAGGAGAGTTCCCGCGATGAATGCGCGATCGAAAACAGAATCGTCGAGGAGAGGCGGCTGATCGACCGCTGTAATCGATCCGAAAACAAACTCAATATGTATGAAGAACGTAAAGGAAACGTCCGTGATCTTGAAAGAACCAAGAACTACCTGGAGGAGCGGCAAACAGAAGCCATATCGAGTGGAAAGAGACGACTCGTCGAGAAATTGGCGACGTTTGACGAATCGTCTACGGTACACTCAAAGGATCCTCCTCGGAAAAATTCAAAGGATTGTCTGGACGCAGCGAAATACTCTTCGGCGGAGAGATTCTCGTCGGAGAAACAACGGAGAGATCTGCTCGAGGATTATCAACGAGCAAAGAGTGTGGCTAAGAGCCGGAAGTATGAGAACACGGCGGAGCCGGCGAGAACCAGATCGGAGAGTCCGGTGAGACCCTACGTCAGGGCGACGGATCCTCGCGGGCAGGGTTCCGGGAGGGAGAGCACGCCCGAGCGAACGAGCGAGGCCAAAGAGAAAGGAAAGGAGAGAGATTCCGATCGTAGATGGCGGAAGAGC
>NW_021853485.1:6456915-6479229 GCF_003651465.1 Formica exsecta
AGCGACGCTAGGAATACTGATGGCGCACAGGACGAGAAGAGATGGCCCTGCGAACCTGTTCCCGCGACGGTGGAGAAGAAGGACGCGAAATTCAAAGAGAAGCTCGTGAGGAAACCAGAAGTCAAGGAAGTCGTGCGCGAGAAAAATTGGCACGTGTAAGTTGCTCTTGCATCTCAGATCGATTTATCTCTCTCGCGAATCGCGGATGCGCACGTACCCGTCCAAGCTATTCTAATTATTTCTCTTATCAATGAATGTCTCGTGCGGCGCGCGATGCGAATAGGTGAGCAATTAATTTTCCGATGGCGTCGATAACCGATGACTAATTAGTACCTTTGTTTATAATTATCGCGGAAGATCTGAAATATCGTTTTCAATTGTTTCTCTAGACTGCCGTCACCGGAGAAATCCGCACCGAAGACTTTCTACTTCGGCATGGACGCAGCATTGTCGAATGAGTCGCGGAATTGCGTGGACCAGCATATGGAGCAGATACAGTCCAGGTTGCAAGCTAGAGAGGTTAACGGATCGATCGAATGCCACGATTATACGGATGATGTGAGTAATATTCTGTTTTATTTGTAATAATATCGATAAAATTACAAGTTTTTATAATATAATTGTTTAGTATAATTATTTATTTAAAATGAAAAGAATATAAAGAAATTTTTTTGCTGGATCGTATATTCGCTATTATCAGGGGAAGAGTGGAATAGAGGATATTTCGTTAAAATTACGGCCCACGTTACCTAAGAAGCAGCTAGAAATTCCACGATTCTCACCATCGGCAGCGTGGAGGCTATTGTCAGCATTAGAAGCACCAGGACCAAACATGAGCACGGCGAGCGAGGAAGTTCCGGTAAGTGTGCGCGAAGAATGTATAATAATTAATAGAGAATACTCTAGTATAACAACTATAGCAAATAATAATTACCATGTAAATGAAATTGAAAACATCGTATAAATCGTTCGAGATATTTCTGGTTAAGGAGTTACGAAACGTTTGATGTCAGGTAATGTTTGAGGAGCGTATCGAACGTCTATCGAGGCCACCTCCGCCACTGATCGCTCTTGGCCCGCGAAGTTCGCACGATAAATCGGGCGATTCTGGTATATCCGGGGATGCTGGCGCAGTTAATGACGATTCATTAGACGTCAGCACCAATACTAATAACAATAGATTGAAAACACCGGCGACAAGACCGACGTGGACGCCGCAGCAAGATCTGGGCGAAGAATCCAGTAGTGACGCTGGCGTGGATTCGCCTCCGCCAATGCCGACCCCCGTTAAGTTTCCGCCCAGAGCACACGTGTTCTCGTTATCGTTGCCGCGCGACGACAATCGCATGTATCTATACAATCCGGATCCAAAGAGCAAGGAGGGCTCGACCTTCAACTCGCTGCAGAAGCTGAAGAGATCAGTATCGGGCGCCCTCGGGCTCGGTCCGTTGGATCTCGAGAGGAAACGTATTCGCGATGTCCTTGATGACAACTGGTTACTATCAACAAGCGCGCCGACATCCCTGCAACATACACAGATCACGGACGCAACGCGATCTTCACCACACGGTTGGAAGCCCAGTTTCGACGACGAAGACGATGACGAGGATTTGGTGGAAGATTTGGAGGACCGCAGTGATTTTCCTATAATTATGAAGCCGCCCTCGTTTTCCTATCTGGCTTCAGGCGGCCATGTGATGTATTTGCCCGAATCAAACGGTTCTCAATATCAGTCACAAGGTTTGAATTGCAGGAGCAATATGGTGATGGAGAGTGAAAAGAACTTTAGCAACAATATTGGGTCAAAGTATCATAAAAACGACGTAGATGAATTTAGGAAATCCGACAAGAACATGGAGAAGACGAACAAGCAGCCCAAAAATTCAGCTATTCTTAAAGACAAACCTTTTACGAGCGATGGAAAGGTGAACAATAGATTTTCGAAATCATGTGAAAATATCTCCGAAATGAAACAACGGAGCATTTCGCCTACCGCTCAGCAAAATCTGCAGGACGACAAGGAGGTCGCGCCAGAGGTCAAGCCACCATCGAAGAACAATTCGAAGGGTCGAAGATTCACGTTTCAGAGCACTGTGCGACAGATCGAAAGGCGTAGATTGGCGGAAAAGTTATCGCGGGAGGCGGAAGCCAAGGAAAGACAAAGGAAAGGCGAGTTAGAGGCGATGCGTAAAGTGGAAGAAGAATTTCAACGGAAACGTGCCAGGGAAAAGGCCAACATTAGGCAGCAACTTCGCTTGTACAGTATGGACGAAAATATGAGGTAAATACTCGATTATATTTGCATATTTATTTCCGAAATAGTAAACAATTATAAAATCTTTATATCTGTTAAACACCAAAAAATCTATACATTGATTTTTTTCGATCAAGAAAGCTCTTCCATATGTATCTTGTGTAAATATATGTTTAAAACATTATTATCGAATTGAAATAACTAACAATAAGTATGAAGAAAAAGATTGAATAGTTTCTGAGTATCGACATTATCTTGATATACAATATATGTCTTTAATTTTTTTGTTTTTGTTTTTATTTTTTAATATATATATACTTTGTTTTGGAAATTGTTTGAAAGTATAGGTATAATTCGTTTAATTATTTATATGCATATATAATGATTCTTTGCTGATTTTAATTTTGAAAATTGCGAACTGTTTGCTATTGCTTAACAAAGTGTTCGAATTATGGGTAGTTTGCCCACTGTGTGGGACAGCTCGCAATTATCTCGCGCGGACCCGGACGGCGCGCCGTCATCGTCCGCGTCATCGCCAACATCAGTCCCACCGACGAAGTTGGCGACCACGCGGAAGAGCAGTGTCAGCAGCGACGAGTATCTGCGTAAGAGGGCGTCCAGCGCGGATTCCAGACAACAACAGCAGCATCATCAACAGCAGCCGAGGGAATACAAGGATTACCGGCCAAAGTATTATGACTGGACGCCCACTGAATCGTCATCGCATCTGGAGTACAAGCAAACAACTGTCCATCCCAAGGTGATCTGCGACATTCCCAAGAGCTCGGCCGTCTTCGTGGACGGGCACACGACCACTAATAAAACCGCGAATCTCAACTCTACGCCCAGGTCAGACAATTACAGGTAATTATAACAACAAAATTTTTATAATTACCTTTTAATAATAACGACGTTAATCTTTTTGAGATAATATTTTCGAGCTTCAGAATTAAAGTTAAATTTCTATATGTATTCTTTTAGAGTAAGTTTTCTCCGGAAGATCAGAAATATTTTATTTTATTTTTTTTTTATTAAAGAAAATATAAATAAAATATATATATATATGTCTGTTAAAGTAATTCATTTTATTTCCGTTTGTATTTATTTTTTACATGAGTGATATACCATACGATATTTAATGAAAAGAAAACGAAAAGCGAACGCAGTGTTTCAATACATAGGCTAAAGGGTTAAGAAGGGTAAAGGTCTTCTGCACTATGCAATACGTATATAGAAGAGAAGAGTCCGTCATTCCAAAGAATCTCTATGAATTCACTTTCACTCACGTGCTCGCGGCCATGTCAGACCGCTGCCCGTATACAACAGTCCGCGATTGCGAGACGAAACCGCTAATGGCGAATAATTCTCTAAAATGTTACCTAACAGGAAAGATTTTGCTCATGGGGCCGTGGCGGCGAGATCTTCCTTAGCGAGCAGCGACAGCGAGCTATCGCAACCGAACACAAGACCGCATTCCAGGCAAACCGGCGGCAAGAGTAAACCCCTTCGGTCTAGGTATGTTAGATACAATTTGGTCCCTTTGACTTCCGCTTGAGATAACGATCCTCCTTTTTGAGAATGATTCCCAAAATAATAGTATTGTCGACGGATGCATAATGCCTGAAAGGGAGATTTTGAGTAGAGACTCGAATGATTTATGATTTCTGGTACACTCCTCATACTGAAGTAAGCGCGAGCAATATGCAATTCTCTTTTTCTAATCTATTAAATAAAAATCAAATGTGATCACAAAAATGATATTTTTTCTTATATAGTTGTTTACAGAATTTTCCTGTTTTAAAGTAAAAAATATTGAAATTATTTAGTTTAAAATTTTATTTAGTTATTTTGTTTGTCTTTTTTTAATACATAGAACACTTTTTGTTTTTATTATTTCTCTCTCGAAAACCTAGAAAAGTATGTACAATCTTTTAAATTTACTCCTGCATCTTTTTTTCGATCTAAAGTTTGTAATCTATTTTCTGTGTACTTGCTTCAGTATACATAGAACTCATAATGTAAGCCATAGTTTGTTACCTCGATATTACAGTCGATATTTGATGCGACAGCTTTTTCTGCAAATTTGTCTTCGTTGCAAGTTAATAAATATGAGTATTAATGTTTGCTATAGAAACGTAGTAGTAATTAAATCTACTAATCGCACTCGTAGATAAGAACTCGCGCGTATTGTGCGACTACTAATTCTTGGCTTTCTGATTTTTTATCCTGCACAGGTTTTAAGGTGGGCGTAAAGTAAGTAGTCTTAACACCTCTAGTCATTTAACAACGCTTCATTAAACCAAGCCAAGCAAATACGATCGCGCTTCTAACTACGTATTGGGCGAGCATTATAGGTGACGAGCATCGTGCGATAAATCAACGCATCTCACAATAATCGAATGCGTTACGTTATGTCTAAAAGAAAGTCGCACGCCGCGATATTGCGTCTTGGTTTATCTTCCGATGCGTTGAACGCCAGCAAACGTCCTCCACTCTTATGGCCGCGTGCATCTATATATATATATATATATATCACGTAGCATTACGTCCGCGAAAACTAATGTCAAGTAATGTTTCATATATGATGTGTAACAAGTAACACAATCTAACTCCTAACCAAATGTGTTCCATACAACTCTTGGTACGTCCATCTATTATTTATATGTGTCGTAAGTATTAACAAAGCAATAGCTGAATCAAAGACCATAATCTTATATCGCGCGCGAGATCGTTTTATACAGTTATAAAACTGCGTCGCAAAAAATACCAATAATACCGGGTACTTATTACTTAAACAGGTTTAGGGCAATATTTTGTAATTATGTACAGGTAACAATTGCAGGCGACTGCAAATATTTGCTCATGTAATGTAATCAAAGAATAATGTTGTTATTGAATTCGTGCGAAATTTTTTTTTATCCCTTTCCCACATTTTTTTCAACAGGTCAAAGTTCTGCGGAAATTGCACTAAGGTTATAGTGCGATTATGTTATATGAATTATATTTATAGTTCTTATATTGATGTTTTTATTGTGCGCATAAAAAAAGACTTAACTTATGAATCTTACGTAATATTATATTTAAATATTTGTAAAGAGAAAGAGAGAGAGAGAGAGAGAGAGTATTTATTTGCATTCTATATTTTTACATTTTTCTTAAAAACCAAAGAAAAGATTGTTATATATATTTAGATTGTTAAATATATCGTGTGAAATTTGTCGCAGAATAGGCGAACACGACTAACGTTCTATGTGAATCAAATTCAGGTAGTTGTTACTTCATTGTAGTATTGTTCGTGCATTTCGAATCTGAAATTCGAAGAACGAACAATAAAAAATGAGCTCGCTGGGTTTCTCAAGGAATATCTCGTCATCGACCTCTTCTTTAACTAACATGTATGTTCATTGTACTTGTGTTTCTTTATAAAATCGCCTCATTTTTAGTTTCTTTCTCTTATACACATTACAGATTTTCTTAGACAGAAGTTAGATGCATATATAATATCAAAGTAATATTGTTACATCTTATTTTCAAAATTAACACGCTAGTACATGTTTTTCACTTTAGACAAGTACAATTCGAGTCGATATTGAACGAAAGTAGTAGCGATGAAGAAGAGTTTAACAGGCCGAATATCCCAACGGAACAATCAAATGCAGCGGAAAAGCAACGGGGCAATGATGGTTCTGCAATGCAAATTGACAACTTTACTGATAGAGACGAGGCTAGTATATTTTCTAATTCATATATTAAATTATGTTAAAATGTTTTAAATAATATTTTTGTCCATTCTTGTTACACATTTGTCATATAATTTAGTTTTATTATTACAATATATTAGCTCTCTTTGTGAATAAAATACTATAATAATGATCCCTTGAAAAATGACAAATTCGCCCTGTGTAAAACGTATGCAAGGCGATATGAATTTTATGGTTATCATTATGCGAATCTTAGAAATATTGATTTATTCTTTATTACAACAATACAAGTCATATTTTTCCTCGCAGATCATTTTAGCTATGATCTGGTCGAACAATCAATTGGGCGCAGCCTACTACAATATTCTCACTTCCGAATTGTTCGTGATGGACGATACCTACGACGACAATGTTCATTTTAACATCACGAAAACACTGTATAAACAATGCCAACCGCGTTATGTCGTCACGATTTCCGGTACGTCCGACGAGTTTCTCACGGCAATCGAGACTTTGGTAACATCGGAAACGTCGAGCGAATCGAACAAATCACCGGGAACGAGCAGTGCGGGGCCGACGCAGGTCTCGCTGAGGGTGATGCGGAAGAGGGAACACGGCTTCGACAGATGCTATCACAGAGTTCGATGTCTCAAGCTCGAGTCGGAACCGGAGAACGCCAACAACGTCGAGAGACTTATCTTTCTTCAGGGCCTGTTGAATTTCAAATCGATCGTCATGATACACGCGCTGGGTCTGCTCTTGATCTACATTGATCAGCATTGGAGCAATATCGCGTTGGATCCTTCCGGCAGACCTAACTTTGTATCTTTGACTAGCGTAACATTGTGAGTCTCTTTGGCTTCACGCTGAGAATATTAATATTTTAGACGTGACATTGATAGTACAATCATGGCATTCCATTCACTGAAAATTTCCCTGAGAATATTAATTTTTTTATAAAAAAGCATCTCTGATTTCTTGTTGGATTAAATCTTTCTTTCATAAAGTCGCAATTATATTTTTTAAACAATTGGATTCATTGTACTATCACAATCTACATTTATTGATTACTATTATAATTTTTTTTTGTTTTAATAATTTATCGTGAATATTTTTCTATGATATGCGTATTTCATAATATATGTTTCATATATATGCTAACTCTTTTACTGTGTATTGGGATGTAGACGTGACATTGTCATGATAAATGACGATACTTACGAGATGCGTATTTCATAATATATATGCTAACTCTTTTACTGTGTATTGGGATGTAGACGTGACATTGTCATGATAAATGACGATACTTACGAGGCGTTAAATATCGTGCACGCCAGACATCATCCGAGTCTTTTCAAGTGTGGCGATGCGGCATCGAAGAAACAAAGTGGTAGCTTATTCATTCTTTTGAGCCGTTGTCAATCGCGGCCTGGAGCACAATTTTTGTGGCAAGTAATCATGGCCGTATTATTGTCATAATTTTTTTATATAACTATCATATATATAATGTCTCATTATATAGAGTAATATTTTAAATAGAGATTTATTGTGTGTGTAGGAGAACGTTGCGACATCCTACAAGAAATATCGACATTCTTAATGGAAGATTCGAAGTTATCGAATTTTGTCTTAATCCGGATAATCAGAGTATCGTCGAAAATTTGATGTCATGTTTGAAACACGTTTATCGTTTGACTAATGTTATTTTGGATCGATATCTAGCGCAGCAGGCTAAAATTTCTGATTGGCGACGATTGCATAAGGTTTATTAAATTTTTCTTTTTTAGTCAACGTAATTTATTCATGATGTTTTTTTACTATGTTTTTATCTCATATTCTATTTTATATTTCACGCTACACAAGACGATATCTTCCATAATATACATCGCCGACATATGCGAAAAACATCGTGAAAAAATAAAACTGTTTCGTAAAATCGTTGATAGTATCACGAACGAAGTACGTTACGTCAAATATTTTATCGAATACATAGTGGACTTTAGCTCGAAGAGATCCGAAAATGATTTCATCGTCCGAGCAAACGTGGATTCACATTTGGATAAATGTAAGCTAATCTTGATCTGTTTCGCAGAATTCGAATAATGATGTAAATATTATTTTATATTATAATTCTGTTTTTACGAACAAAAATTGTAATTCTTGTATCGGAGGTAATATGTCTAAAATTGTTGCATCTGTGCATCTGCCTAAATTTTATATACATATTATGTTTCTATCGGAATGCAGTGCATCACTTAAGAGGCACTTTACCCGAAACTTTGACACGAATGGGAGAAAAAGATATGAAAGACCATCTTCCGCCTTCGGTGACAACCTGCAAGATGGTATACATACCGAATATCGGATACCTCTTAGCAATAACCGGATGGAATCCGTCGCCAGCCGACAATGTGGATTTGCAGAATTTAGAATTTAAATTTGTTAGCAACAATATACGTTATTATAAAAGTCCCAGTGCTAAAGGTTTTATTGTCATATAATTTATAATTCTATGCATCTTATGATATATAATACACATGGAGTAACTTGAAATATCATTTTTATATGCGTAATAGCGTATTCATTTGTTCGTTTTGCAGAGTTAGATAATACTATAGGAGATATATTATTGAGGATCAACAAGCGAGAGAGTTACATTATATTGAAGCTCGTGAAATATATAAATAAACATGCTGCATCGATCTTCAACGCGATTCAATTGTGCGCTGAATTAGATACGTGAGTGAATTAGACACCTTATGATTTTTTTTATAGAAAAGAATCGTATGAAATTATAATATCAACCGTAAGAAAGATCAAAGCGAAAACAATTTTAAATTTGTCAAGAAATCTATAGTTATTATAGATGAAATGCGTAATTTTTGTGACATTTCGTGCATTATTTTTATCAGGTTGTTGGCGTTTTACGTAGTCGCGCGAGAATACAATTATGTAAAGCCAAATATGGTGGAGCGTCAGATTATAGCAGTAGAACAAGGTCGACACCCGTTGCAAGAATTTCTAACAATCTTCGTTCCGAATGACACTTATTCCGGGGACGGAAAGAGCCTCGTAAAAATTTTAACCGGTCCGAACGCTTCTGGCAAGAGCACTTATCTCAAACAAATTGCACTTATTGTGTTCATGGCTCACATCGGCTGCTACGTACCGGCTAAATCAGCCACCATAGGAACAGTGACTCATATTCTGACACAGATTACGTCCATGGACAGCATTGCTCTAAATACAAGCATGTTTTTGCAAGATATGCGACAGGTAGAAAACATTTTTCAAAAAATACTGAAAATCATATTAAAAATTTTCTCAAAAAAGCAAATTGTTAATTGTGCATACTTTCTGTATTTTTATTCAATGACTTCATCATTTATCGATTTTTTTAGATAAACTCCGCTCTTTACACGTCCACGCCAAATTCTATCGTCATTTTAGACGAATTCGGAAACGGAACGTCCGAAGTGAGTGGCTTGTCATTGCTCGCAGCTGTATTGAATAATTTCGTCGAGCGAAGTATTTACTGCCCACACGTTTTTGTGGCCACGCATATGCATCGAATAATGAGCATGTTGCCGCAAAGTCCGATAATCGAGGAACAGGTAAAATGCACATCTTATACACGTTACTATTGTTACTTTAATTATTTAATTTTTATTTAATTATTTATTATACTTTTATTTTTATTTAATGATATTTAGTAATTATATTTATTGTACAGACTTTCGAGTTTGTTACAAACAACGACGGCTCCGTGGCATATCTTTATCGTATAACTACTGGACACGCAACACGTAGTTTTGCACATGCAGCTGCGCGAAGTGCTGGTTTGGACGAACAGATTGTTAAACGAGCATTAGAGGTAATTGTTGAAGATTTCTTGCATGTATGAAATAAAATAATTTAATAATGTTTGATTTTATCGTCATGAGAGCCCTTTAAAGTCAAAGCATTTTTGCAGGTTTACGAAAAATTTAAAGCTGGCGAGTTACCTCCGCGACTACCAGAAGCTGCAAGACAAGATATGTGAGAATTATAATTTGATATGATAAATTTATACTTGATGAAAAATTAATTAAATATGTTTGTTGTGACTGTGTGTGTGATAATAATTGTGTGATTTATGTGTTTTTAGGGCGGCGCGCATCATTGAACGATTATTGGAAAGTGAAAATTTTAATTTGGAAGAGTTAAAATCGTTGATTCGTCAAGCCACGGAACAACAAGCTGTGCAAAAATAAGAAATGTTGAAATCGAAAAAAAAAAAATTTATAGAAATTTTTGTGAATTATTTAGATATTTAATGATCAGAAATATTTTAATTTAATTTTTCATAGAAAAGACAAATTCGTCAATACATATAATTCAAGATAGTTTTCTTTAATATTTTTAGGATCTTGGTCCTCAATATATAATCATTACTTTATAAGCAACGATGTTAAATTACAAATAAAAAATGATAACATCTGTATAAAAAAATTATTAAAAAAATCAACTTAAAAAAAATTATTTATTTTCTATGTGCATATATATAAAAATACTGCAATAATAACTTATTATCGCTGTCCGTAGTATACACTAAAACGACAAAACATCACGCGTAAATATATTTTATTATACTTTTATTTTTATTTAATGATATTTAGTAATTATATTTATTGTACAGACTTTCGAGTTTGTTACAAACAACGACGGCTCCGTGGCATATCTTTATCGTATAACTACTGGACACGCAACACGTAGTTTTGCACATGCAGCTGCGCGAAGTGCTGGTTTGGACGAACAGATTGTTAAACGAGCATTAGAGGTAATTGTTGAAGATTTCTTGCATGTATGAAATAAAATAATTTAATAATGTTTGATTTTATCGTCATGAGAGCCCTTTAAAGTCAAAGCATTTTTGCAGGTTTACGAAAAATTTAAAGCTGGCGAGTTACCTCCGCGACTACCAGAAGCTGCAAGACAAGATATGTGAGAATTATAATTTGATATGATAAATTTATACTTGATGAAAAATTAATTAAATATGTTTGTTGTGACTGTGTGTGTGATAATAATTGTGTGATTTATGTGTTTTTAGGGCGGCGCGCATCATTGAACGATTATTGGAAAGTGAAAATTTTAATTTGGAAGAGTTAAAATCGTTGATTCGTCAAGCCACGGAACAACAAGCTGTGCAAAAATAAGAAATGTTGAAATCGGAAAAAAAAAATTTATAGAAATTTTTGTGAATTATTTAGATATTTAATGATCAGAAATATTTTAATTTAATTTTTCATAGAAAAGACAAATTCGTCAATACATATAATTCAAGATAGTTTTCTTTAATATTTTTAGGATCTTGGTCCTCAATATATAATCATTACTTTATAAGCAACGATGTTAAATTACAAATAAAAAATGATAACATCTGTATAAAAAAATTATTAAAAAAATCAACTTAAAAAAAATTATTTATTTTCTATGTGCATATATATAAAAATACTGCAATAATAACTTATTATCGCTGTCCGTAGTATACACTAAAACGACAAAACATCACGCGTAGATAATAAAATATTAATAAATCCATAATATTTCTCCGCATTTTGAATCCACGATTATATTTAGCACGGACGTGCACCAACCGACTGTTTTACCGTGGCATCGAAGAATGAATTTGGCCATGTAGTTCCGCCGACTCTAAAATGGATCCAGTGACGCTACTGTACGAGCTAGTTTTGTTTGCATGGTCACTCTAACTTACATTCGCGCCGACAGATGTCGGTACAATCGGCGCGCGCCGGCCGGAAGCTGGCGCCATCGCAGTTCTTCCGTTGTCAATAACGGACACTGGCAGTGTATCCCGGCACGAAAGCAAACGGTCGTCCTCTGAGCGCGAGATAGATACTCCAACGGTCGAGCCGCGGATGCGTTTCGGCTGATACGCCGACGTACGGATCGTGTGTGTGTGCGTGCGTGCGCGCTCGTTGACGCTGCTGACCGTTTGCCGTCTCGTCGAGAACGACGACAAAGACGACGAGAACGACGGGGACGACGACGACAACGCGGCGTAAACGTTCGGACAGGAGACGAACGAGAGCCGCGACTAGATACATATCGGGCGTGCCTTGGAGTCTAGAGAAGAGCTTCGTTCCTAGAACGAGGATTAGCGACAACGGGTATAGAAAGAGAGAGAAAGGAGAAGCATCATCGTCGAGGAGCGAAGAAGAGGGAAGAAAGAGACAGAGAAGTTCGACCGGTCGCCGCGCGAGTTTGAACGCTGCCGTAACTGTCAACCGTCATCGTCGCCGCGCGATTTCATCTTCGTCCCTCTTTTCTTTCTCTCTCTCTCTCTCTCTCTCTCTCTCGCTCGAGTCGATTAATCGGCCGCGTGCGAGGCCCCGTTGTACGGTGGTAGTAACGGAAGAAGCCGGGCGCGTTTTATGGTGCCGAACGCAGTGTGCGAGACCGATTAAATGACCATGGATCACGGTACGTGCAACATCGACGTCGGCTGCAGCATAAACATCCAGAGGACCGATGGTGAGTGCGTGCAAGAATATCCCTAGATTATTGTACGTGCAAGCGCGCGTTTCTCCCTCTCGCCGTCGTTGCAGTCGTTCTGTCTCGCATCTTCTTTATCGCCTTCTTCCCTCTCGCGCTCTCGGCTTGCCTTTATTTCGCTCTAAGAAATTCCTTTCCTTCATTTATTTCCGATTATTAATTTCCGTTTATTTCTCCGTCACTCGCTTTTCTCTCTTTCTCGATATTTCTTTTCGAGAAGAAGTTTTCTCTTGAAGATAAATATATCGAGATATTTCTTCTATTCTTTATCTCTGATTTCCATTGTTTCGTCTTCGTTCTCTCTTTCTTCTCTCTCTCTCTCTCTCTCCTCTCTCTCTCTCTCTCTCTCTCCTCTCTCGCATGCTTGAGCTCGCTCGTACATCTCTGTTTTTCCGCGATTGCTGTCACGCGGCCGATCGCACCGCGACACGATGCGGTGCGATCGAAACATGATAATCACGCGTGGGCCCAATGGATGTTCACCCTTCGTCATTGCGACCGGTCTTTTGTATACCCGAACTCGCTCCCATATAGGAAAAAATTCGTGAACGACCTCTTTCGTTGTTCGCATGACTTCTCTTTCTTCAGCGACTTCGTTTTATTTGTTTTCCTTTTTTGTCGAGATTTCGTTACCTTTTCTTTTCTATCGCTGTTCTTTGAAATATTTTTGAATTCTTCTTCGCGATATATGATGCTGTTTATGTAATAAATTGTCATGATATATTATAATGTATAATATGTATAGCAAATGTACAAGAGAGGGTATTCTAACATTTCCGAGTTTAATTCTTACGATAGATTTTCAAAAATTAAAGCAGATTGCTTCTTAATTAAAATATGGGGGAATAAAAGTTATTCCTAAATTATAAACTACTCAGAACAATATCTTTTTTATAAACTTTAAATTTGCGAATACAAATGGCGAAGATTAATTTTTCATTTAAATTTAAATAATTTTTTAAAGATATATATATATATGTATATTTATTAAATGCACATATTTTGATGTTGAATATTATAAAAGAAATTCTTTAGTATAAAAAAGTCATTAAAATTTTATGCATTATTAAGTTGCTCTATACATATAGTGATTTCTTTGCTTCGACAATTTTAATTTTTGAGAAACGCAGGGTATATGTAATCGTAATTCTTTGGATGACAAAAAGTAAAGTATCGAAAGAATAATAATATCAGGCTTCCTTCGGTGAAAATTGCTTCTAAGGATATTCTATCACATGCCATCCGAATTCCTTCGAGCGGGCGTAATAACGGACGTTTCAAAGCCGCCGATCGAGCCGCAAGACGGCACTTCCTTTCACCGCGTATGTTGTTGCCGACATATAGAACGAGACCAAAAATCTCGCAAACTTCCAACACAAGCGAGTTACGTTCTCGTTAGCGTAATCGAAGAACGGAAGTCCGAAGTGGCATCACGAGAGAGAAACGCGCTTTGCTTTAATTTCTAAAATACCGAGCTACTTCTTGCCAATATGCAAAATAACAAAGAAATTATTATATAGAGGATGATTATATTTTCGTATATGAATTGAAGAACATTCGCGCGCGTTAATAGATAATTTCATTGGCGAATATGTTCGTTACATTCACATATAAATTTCTAAAATGCAAACATTTCTCTCTCTCCTTATTATTTTTTTTTAAAGATTAAGTAAGGAAATATTTAAAAAATTTTTTAAATATATACATATTAGAATATGCAAGTTAGGAGAAAGGCTGTTGTTTTAAAATATCAAGGATTTTTAATAGTTATGTGTATAAAGCATTTTATATAAACGTCAGAAAGCATTGAAAAGCAAGAATGTGTATATTTGCGTTCTTCTCTTCTTCTTAATACTTGATGGGTTAATCGAAGACAAAATCTTGTGTTCGTGATCGCGAACTTTGAACACGAACCCAGTATTCTCGAGTAATCGAAGAAATATTAGATCCAAAATTAACGTTTGTGATATATCTATGTTTCTTATTGATCCCGTGATTGTTTATATATATGACACTCTGCATCGATCATTTGGTATACGTATGTGCTGGCACATGGCAGAATATAATCGTGTCGTTTAGATTACTATAGTTGGCTTTTAAAGACTGTTTAGTATTTGTAAAATAAATTTGTTATTTTTAGTATATCTCTGAACATTTAATTTAATTTTTTTATAAAATAATATCATTATTAATGAAAAATCAAATTTAATTTAAATTATATTAGATCAAGACAAAGTTTTTAATCTTTTATACGACAAGTTAATTTCGAGAAAAATAAAAGCTAAAACATTTCGAAGAAATAAGCTACAAAAATATAAAAGCTCACGCAACTATCTTCATTCACGCTTCTCTAAATATAACGGTAACATATACGGTTGCCATAAATCATTATCACGTCTGTCCCTATTTCCGCAAAGTCTTGGAAATATCTCCGACTCTATAAATCATTCAAAGTTTGGTTGATTCTCTCAGAATAGTCCTCAAAAAAAAAAAAAATTGGGAGCACGTGCGCGCAGGGATGGATATATATTTCGATATTTAATTCAGAAAGAGTGCAAGAGCTCGCGCTACCACCTCAGCGCAGGGCTTATCAACTATAGACGAGCAACGCGGAAGTTTCTCTTGGTGCAGTCTACACGTCGGATGCACATTCGTCGCTAACCGTTACGTTCGTTCGCGAGGCAACACGATGCAGGAGCAGAGCAAGCGAGTGGCGCGTTAGGGGAGACTAGCATAATTGATCCGGCAGAGCACACTCCCGCCAGACACAATATATACTTGCACCTCTCTTTCGAGCCGTGCGAAAATATTCCGCGTAAACGGACTAGACGGTGAGCCACTCGCTGTGTCGACTTCTGCGTCGTTGGATGTTTATCAGGGCATTTATAATTCGCAAGAGTTTCTTAAACCTAAAAAACTCACGGCTATATATGTATAAGTTTGTATCTTTTCGCTTGCCTGCTCTTAAATTTGTAATTTTCTTTTCCTATGAATGAAGATGTGTTTTGAATTCTTCGAATATACGTGTGAATTATATTTATATCTTTCGACATTTTTTTTCTGCTTAATAAATAGTGAAAAAGAAAATTATTTCTTTTATTTATAAAAAAATTATATAAAATAATATGTCTATATATATATTATATTATTATATTTTGTTTGAGGAATCTAAAACTAGATATGTGCGAGGCAAAATGAGGTTTATTCGTGGATTAATCTCGCAGGCTGGCGTAATGCATATAATTTAGCACGAACAATTTCATTAATTATTCCATGTATTTGTATCGCGTAGGCGATAGCGAAGCTTGTATCTCGTTGGGATGCGAAACTTGTATTTCGTTGAATGCTTACCGGGGCGTTTATAATTCGCAAAGGTTCTTAAAGACCGTGCGGGAATTACTTTATTGTTGACCACTTAAGTTGCGGCATACATGGGAAGAAATATCGCTGCGCTTTCGAGCGTTAATCCTTTTACGCAGTGTTTCCCAACTATTGTAACGCAATTGTCAATAATTCGGACGTATTGTGAAAAAATTTCAGTATCTTCGTACATCAGATTTCATATGAAATACGAAATAATATCAAAATGAAATACAAACGATGTAAAATATATTTTCAGCTTTTTATATTTATTCAGATTTTGTATTCTAACGCTTAAATGAACATTATTTACTTCCCCGCTGTTAGCATGCACGCTTCCAAAGTTATTCTGGAAATAATCTTAAGACTATCATATTAAATATACAATTAAATATAAAATTATAATTTTTTAAAGAAGAAGAGATTTTAATCTTTAGCTAGGAATTTTTTCAAAACAACATTTTTGCAATAAATTAAAATTGTTATAAGTCACGTAGTGCCATTTTCATGGCGCACACCTGGTTTGTCAGTAACATGATCGAATGAATCAGACAGACACGTTACCACCCTCGGACACTTCGGACTTTAGTCGTTCACATACACGTTGCGAACGGGGGGCACGATCGATATTAGCAATGGGTGCTTGGTTGGACAGCCTCCCACACAATATATATATATGTATATATAACGTGCGACTCTTGAGAGGCGTGTTTTTGCAGATGTAAGCGAATTTGTTGCATTTTCTCACTCCGCATGATTCTTGACATTATTAATCCTTTTACGAATGCTGCGAAATTCGCCAAGAAGCCAGATATCGATCCGTGAGTTTTGTACGGATAATCGGAGACTTGACCTAAAACAGACTGGAAGCGGCATATTCTATAATGAATTTAAAATCCAATTTTACTTCGAGAATATGATAAGAGATCAGTGTGTATTATCTCGTGAAACTCTTCAATTTTCAGTATTAAATTTCTTAGTAGAAACTTTGTTCAATGACACTCCTGTTGAGATAAAATTGATTTAATTTACTGAAAATCTCGAAATTTCTTTATTCATCTACTTGTTTACGATTGTATTGAAATCATTAATTTTTTCTATCGTTTTGAATAGCAAATATATATGCATTTATTCTAGAAATTTTTGTAACATATATATTGGATGATTTTAATTTTAGAATACGACGAAGTATTACCGATCGAATGTCGTATTATTTCATCAGGATGATGTTATTTATAATTTGCTTATTACTCGTCATGCGATTATGTCTGGGAACTTCGATTATTTCATTCCACATGTGTCGTACTCCTTGCACAATATTAGCTCGCCAACGCGGAATATTTCTAAGGCTTCCATTCATCCTTGGGATTCAAATCGTGAGACTAAGTTTGTCGTTATTTATTCGCTTGCCACAATAGCGATCCGTTGACATTTAGATTAAACTGCAACTGCAATTGTAAGTACAAATGAAATCATATTTCAGATAATTTATATATCGAAAATAAAATTATAAATTCAATATTTCACGTAGTAATATTCGAAAATTTACATTCCGGTTTTTATTGGGCAATGATAAATAAATTTACAATAATTCTCAACAACTCCTTTTATTACATTAAAAAATTCTATTGTATTTCAAGTATATATTTGAAAGCAAATCGGTTCAACCATCAGAGTTAAGAGGGCCGCCTGGTTTGGAAGCGACAGAAAACAACGATTTTCATGAATTTTTGGGTGGAAAAACGGTTATTGCTATCAATTTCATGTCTGTACACATATTTTATTTATACTTCAAAAAATATCTGTGGATTTTGATATACAAAAACAATATGAAATAGTTGAGATATTTGCAATAGCGACAGACGTGTCCACACTGATCTTGTCAAATTGCTGACATTGCAGAGTCACCGCATATTTCTGTTTTTTGGTATTTACGATAGGACCTGCGTGAAGTTAGCACCCCATTTCTGAAATTTTAAAATTCTAAAGGTTGTTCCAGGTTGTTCTAGACTTGTTCTAAATTGTTCCAAAACATCAAATTTATATTATAAAAATTTTCGCGGAAAATTAAAAAATACAATTTTTTGACCTGGCACCCCATTTTTCAAAAATCGAACTTTTCAAGATTGTTCCATGTTGTTCTAGTTGTTCTAAACATTGTTCCAAAGTATTAGTTTGATTGGTTAAAAACTTTAAGAGATATTGAAAAAACAAAAATTTAAGAAAAAAACATTTTTGGCCATTTTCTCATAAACAAAATTTTCTTAAATTCTTGTTTTTTCAATATCTTTTAAAGTTTTTAACCAATCAAACTAATACTTTGGAACAATGTTTAGAACAACTAGAACAACATGGAACAATCTTGAAAAGTTCGATTTTTGAAAAATGGGGTGCCTAGGTCAAAAAATTGTATTTTTTAATTTTCCGCGAAAGTTTTTATAATATAAATTTGATGTTTTGGAACAATTTAGAACAAGTCTAGAACAACCTGGAACAACCTTTAGAATTTTAAAATTTCAAAAATGGGGTGCTAACTTCACGCAGGTTACGATAGGTCTTTTTTTAATCGGCGACTCCTGAAACATAAAAGGACTCATGCTGCTTAGAATTCTGGAAACATCTGCCAACAATTCCAACCTTTATATTCCAAGTATAATCAAGTCCAGGTATAATATACGCCGGTAGGGTTCGAGCGCTCAAAATCTTATCTCGGAACTAGATCGCTCAAACCATTACAAGTCCGAGAATTTTCAAGGAATCGCATTTAAAGTTTCAGAAAATATTCTTGAAAAGTTATTTGAGAAAATGTAAGAAAAGTTGATTTTTTTAACCCTCCAAACTAGGCGGTCCCCTTAAGGGTCTATATGAAATCGCGTTTATATTTGTAACGTTTATAAGATCTCCTTTCCGGCATTGCCACGCGATCGCGTTTACCTTTCGTGTGGCCAGGAAATTCTGCGATGAGAACCAATCGACTTCCGGTTGACCGTGTGTACAGATCGAAATTGAATTACGGCCGCGTCGCACCAGTGCGAGCTCTCGTGGTCGAGTGCTTCGGAATTAAAGGGAATAGCGCGTTCCGCGATGCTTATACCGTATAAATTCATGACTACGCTGGGAACACTAAGTCAGCCAATATTTACGTAATAATAGTGTTTACCTTCGTTTCTGCCGCTCTTCATCATAGTTCGACATTATACATACATTCTCGTCCACGCCTTTTTGTTGGAACATTGCCGGATACATAAAATTTCTCAAACTTTAATCTATTTATGTTCTGTCGAATTTCTGTAACACATTCCTGAATATTATTATCGAAAAAAGTTTCCAAATTTGCTATATTTTTAGTAAGCAAAATTAAATTGAAGATCTATAACAATGTAGAATAGAAAACAATTTATAATAAAATACCTTTTTTGTACAATCGATTTTCTGTCAGCAAAAGTAAAAGTAAGAACATTGTTATTTTTTTATCGCAGTTTTTAATCTTAAATATTTTTACATCTATAATGTATTGGATTAAAATATGCTGTATTAAAATACATTTAAAATTGGAAAAATGCTCCTTTATTATATCCCTATTTATCGACATTGTTTTCTTTCTCTTTTGGAAATTTGCTAACTGTCTCTTAATTAAAAGATTTTGGTGCTAGGTATTGGCGTTATTGCAATTTTCTTCCATTGTATTTCCCGATATTTTTAAAGTATCGTTGGTATATCTTTGAGCAGAAAAAATTATAAGACAATCGGCACGGTTTTTATTAACGCGTTTTCTTCGTCGTTGAATGAGTCAGGCCAGTCACCAAGAAAGGCGAGGGTTTGCCAATAGCCGGTTACACGCACACGCGTGCACAGTCCGTGTGCGACTCGTAGTTAATGCGTGTTAAAGTTTTTTATCTAGTTGTGTCCCAAGGATCAAATCAGTCACTTCACAATTATCGATAATTGCAACCTGGAACACTTTACGCCCACGGAAGTGCATCGATCACCAACTTATCGCGGACCGCGTCGCTTATCTGCGCTCACCCTAAGTGCATGTGTATGAATTACTTTGTCTGTTTGTACACGGCGCGTATCTATTTACACCGCGTGTGTTCTCGCATTTGCGAGACTCGTTTTCATATCTTATAATTTATAATTTATAATTAATAATAATTATTACAGTAGGAAAAAGCTGCTCGAAATATCACAAAAATATAACGCAATTTTCCGTAAATTACTGCGATAATTTTATACTTAACAGCTAGCATTTTACTAAAGAAGCTATTTCGAAGTTGTATCGAAGTAATTTCCGGCACTTTAACGGATATATTCGACAAGTTTCGATCCGACCTTCAGCAATTAGCGGCTAATTTGTTACGTCATCGCGCGATCTCTGAATGAGCCTATTGAGTTCTGCGGTAATGAACGTTTTGGTTCGTTAGCAAACTTATCGGCGGGACGATTAATTTGCAGAAATTTCTAACACAATTGCCATAACGTTGTTTTTCACAAGCTCTCATCGCCACGCGCTCTTACGCATAACGCGTACAAATCGTCCTCGATTATAACGCAGCTACGAATCGCAAGAAAATCGCGTGAAATGTACTGAAACATGGAATGAGAAATGCATGTTCGCGTTTAACAGTTTTTACGCAGTATGATTAGCGGAATGCGTTGTTGAAAAGCGCAGTTACATCATTACTTTAGATGTAGAAGAAAAGAGTTATGTATTGTATTCACGGGTATAAAGCATCTGATCTTTTATCTTTAAATTCGATAAAAACTAAACTCAGCTAAAATTTGTTGTACAATTTCTTTTATTTATATAAACGCAGTTAGGAATATATTTAAATATTAAGAACGTATTTTTTTAATAACATTTTCTATTCTCTATTCTTTTTTTCTTCTCAAAATGCCGTCGTGAAGTTTGAAATTACATTTATAATCACACACTCTCGAGCTCTGACACACGCGCTACAATATACATATGATGCAAGACAATCGATGCGGTAACGAAAATTAGACTTGCATCGTTCGCGCTATTTAAAAGTGCACAAAGGCCTCCTACCCGTTTGCATTCAAAATGTCAATCGGCCGAGTTGGGTCTAGCTGCGTAACGTTTACTATTGTCCATGTTTAAAGCGTCTAGCCTTCGCGCGATTTGAAAAGAAAAAAAAAAGACATGCACGTGCAGAGTCTGTTACCGATCGCGGGAAACGCGCGCGTTGCGGCTTTTTTCCCGAGGTTTTTCCGCGCATTGAAAAAGTAGCCGGTAATATTTGTCGCTCATATGATTCAGCGTGAACTCGTTAACGAGACTTTGAAAGACTTTCAGGTCTAAAGACGCATGGATTAAAAAATTTCCGAGTTTTTTTAATACTTTCTAATCTCTTATATTAAACTATCAGATATAGATATAATCGAATATTCTTTTCGAAATTTTGCGTTCCGAAGCTCGGAGTCCGAGGTCCCGATTTTGCAGACGAATGCATATCCCACGAAATCCGGCTGCTGGATAATAATCGGGATTGCGCGTAGGTGCGCTCTTCCTCGCCGTTGCAATTCCTTTCATCCCGCGCGCATTAAGAGGATGCCGGATACCGACAGAATGCGAATATTAGTAGGATTGCAAAATATTTTTGTTGATTATAGATATCAACAAATCCTTTTCCATAATTAAAGTATACATAATAACGGAGTGCGGGGTTTATGATTTCATATGAAAAGTGAAAAAAAATTAAAAAATTACAGTTTTGTGTTATCGGCTTCTGCCGTCAACATTTACTTAATATAAAAAACCTGCACGTGCCTAACAAGTGAACTCCGCACTCTTTTATCAAAGAGTATTAGTGAACTTTGAGAAGTGAGTTTAGAAGCTTTATAAAAAAGATTTTACTATGCAACATTTTGCACACCGAAATGTTTCTTACTAGGCTTTCAAATACATTTTCAAACGTTCACTTATATTCCTTCATTCATTTCCGAGTGGAGAGGTATCCTATTTTGCACGTACACACCGCAAAACCCTTATATTAAGCAAATATATAATTATTATGGCCGGTAAAACAGGACGGTCCGGTATCCTCTTAAGGAACATTCATGGGCAACGCGCGAGCACGTCTATTTCTGTCCGCGCTCTATTTCGGCCGCGGTATCTGGAGCTCGATGAACGACAGTGGACAGATATTCCGCCAAGTAGATGCACTTAAGACGCGTGCACATTGAAGAATATACCGAGTATAATACGCCACATTATCACAGGACGCGCGCACGTTTGATTAACAAGTGGAACACGTTCGTTAATTACGCTCGGCACGACGACGGTTTTATTAATTGCATCGCGTTGAATGATGATAATAACGCGCGACGTGATCGCATATGAAATATAACACAAAGTAATTGTATAGAGAGCAAAGAATGGGCGAGAGAGTATATATATAATATTAAAAAGTATTTTTA
>NW_021853485.1:6479513-6514751 GCF_003651465.1 Formica exsecta
AATATTGTATTTTAAATTATTATTTATATTTTCTAAGGATATAATTTTTTTCGCTAGATTTTTGGATAAAATAATCTGATTACCTTTCTACTTAACTTATATATATATAGTTCATCCTTTTTTGAATTAAATTTATATCAATGTTTCAGGAAAATGCAAGCTAATACATTCTCGGTAACCGTTGGTCTTGCATGAGATGCATCTCGTTGATTCTTGCTGCAGAGCTTTTTTTTTGCAACTGCTCGATTCATCGATCGGTTACGCGGTTAATAAGATGATGACTCGTGGTCGATTCGAAGCATACATCTTGTGATGCGTACGTAGGTAGATAACTTATTGACGCAATTCTGCATTTGAGATGCGATGCAACAAGTGGCTGACACGCATTCTGCGCGTAATCTGTACGTTTCAACGATCGCCCGCACAAACGATCTCGACGATATCCGATCGACAGATGGATACACGGAGTAAAAAAATCGATGACTAATTTCGTTGACGTACTTTGGTTTACATATCGAGCGATAAGTTCGTATCTCTGCGTTCTGTCGCGTTATCGAAGGGATAAGTCTGCCTGTTAATATTCGAAGTTCGCGTACTAAAATAAAATTGATATTATTATATCTAATATTTTTTTAGATATATATTAATCTTGATGCAGAAAGACTATGCAGCTTTCTATTTTTAACAATTCAGTTTCGATAATTATTTTTATCGCATTAATTCACATGAATACAACAAAGCTTGATCAACTTCAAATTTTATTTGTATAAATATTTTTATTTTATTGAGAATTTTACAAAATGCTCTTATATTTTATGGTTATACATCTTATATAATTTGACATCCGTGTTGAATCGAATTACCTCCCGATATTGAATCATCCGTTAAATCGGATTTGTCATACTGGAAGTTTACGATATCGAATCACGTAAGTTTATAACTAGAGGAATCCATCAAATATTAAATTGAGAATTTATGTATATCGGTCTCCTCTCATTATAACGAAATGTCTTTATATTAGATCATATATTAGATCAAGATTACTATTTATACTTCAACAAATACATATTTCTTAATTAACAGAGAACGATAAAAGAAATTGATTAATTATACAAAACGGAAAGAAAATTGTCATAAAAATCTAATTTGTTTATTCTTCGCTCAAATAATATCATTTATGAAAATATTCTCGTAAAATCGAAAACACGATCTAATACTTTCCTATATTTAATGCATTGCAAGAACGCGTTTGTCACTCTATTTGAGGTACAAGATTCATCTCACGTGCTTGTTTACCGTGTACGCGTAATCGGCGATAAAAAAGAAAAAAATACAGAGAAAGACTCGTATATAGTCCTTGTCCGAAAGCGCACCGTCGTCAAGAGCTGTACGCACGTGGGCGCTGCAACCTTATAAGGACGCCCATAAGGAGCCTCTCTCGGCTCACCAAACCTCCTCACCTTGCCTTATCTTATCTTACGTCATTTGCCGTTTGTGTCGAATGCTCTAGCGTCTTGCATCCTCACGAAATCTATTCGCTTTTTGCGTGCAGCCAAATTCCACTTTCTCTCGTTACTATAGCATTGCTAAAATTGTTCCTACACACGCACATGCTCTTAGTAAAAAAAAAAAGATATTTATCGCATTGGTCAAACATAGAGATACATTCGAAACTAAGATAATAATTTATGCACTTTTAACGCCTTCTTAAGTATTTTTAAAGTTTACTATTTAAAAATTAATGTACAAATGTGGGTGCGATATTGGTCTCTTGTATTATTAGGTTTATCGAGAGATCCGTACTTTAACAACCTCGAAACTTCAACAGAATTCATATAGGTACCTATATAAAGAAATCGTCTCGCTTCGCTTCGTGCTTAATTCCTTCTTACACGCCTACACATATTTCGACTTCTTAGAGCACCTTTAAAGAAGTGATTGACGAAAAAAATTTGCGTTGCGCATACGTATCCCTCAAATGCCGCCCACGGTGTCGCGAACGAAACTGGAACGAGTGCGCGATAGAAAGTAAATGGGAGGCGCCGCAACACAATGGTTTCGCGGATATCTATGTGAAATTAGCTCCCCAAATAATTAAATATCTATACATCATTTTGATTGCAGAATTGGAACGAGTGCGCGATAGAAAGTAAATGTGAGGCGCCGCACAACACAATGGTTTCGCGGCTATCTATGTGAAATTAGCTCCCCAAATAATTAAATATCTATACATCATTTTGATTGCAGAATGGGCAAAGTGAACGAACAGAGTGAGTAGAGTGAAACAAGTAAACAACATTGTTCGAAAGCGTGATAATTACTGCACAGTTATGCGAAGTACCGTTTGTCGTAGATAAAATACTAATTGCTACATAGGGGTATTATCTATAATTAACCGTTTACTTTTTGAATAATACTTGTTTTACTGTTATTTCGTCATATATATAACACAAACAATTTTGGTACCAAGTGCCTTGATGATGAACGAGTGCGCGATAGAAAGTAAATGTGAGGCGCCGCACAACACAATGGTTTCGCGGCTATCTATGTGAAATTAGCTCCCCAAATAATTAAATATCTATACATCATTTTGATTGCAGGAATGGGCAAAGTGAACGAACAGAGTAGAGTGAAACAAGTAAACAACATTGTTCGAAAGCGTGATAATTACTGCACAGTTATGCGAAGTACCGTTTGTCGTAGATAAAATACTAATTACTACATAGGGGTATTATCTATAATTAACCGTTTACTTTTTGAATAATACTTGTTTTACTGTTATTTCGTCATATATATAACACAAACAATTTTGGTACCAAGTGCCTTGATGATGAGAATAATGCTTGAACTATTTTCGAATTTTATAAATTTTAACAAATTTCAAAGTATTCAGCAAATCACAAAGCATTAAAATCAAAACATATAAATCTAACGTATATAGTAATGGCGCGAAAGCGCTCACGTGTTGTCTTCATGTGCGAATATCGCGCGCTTGGATTATTTTTAACATTTGTATACGAAAGAAGATGACATAATACGCATATACTTTTATGGCCACCATACAGTTTGCAAAAGCGCGCCGGCATTTATTATATAGAGAGTATGTGGATGTAAAAGCATAACGAGTTTAATCAAGCATAATCAAGCATATCATATAGTGTTAAACATGGAGTGCAACATATATTATACGTTACGCGTCATCATACAAATCTTCATTCATTATAGTATGGTAAATTAAATCTGACATGAGAAATGTGGAATTTTTATGTGTCTAAAGAAACTTATTTTTTTTATATATTATATATATATTAATTCAAAAATATTTTACTCTGACTTTTTCTACATTTAATTTATGCGAAGCAAAATTGAGATGTAATAAAATGAGATTTGAGAGATAGAGAAAGATTAAGATTTGTTGATTTATTTGTCAGAATTTGCACTATTCCAATAGTTTCTACAAGTGCGAAGTTAATCCTGTTGGAGTAATCGTATCTATGTAATTTGCGAAAAATCCAATTTCTTTCCTTTCTCTTCTTTATCGGCGCCTTTGAATGCAACTGTGCGCAGGTCTGTACACAGTATATAATGTCTATATGCAGTACTTTGGGGCCGATATGTACCTAGTTCAACCTTGCTCGACGTAGCAACCAGCTGTTCAGTATTGGTGCCGTTGGTAACCTGGTTGAAGAGCTTTGTATTCGAGCTCGATTTCGCTTGGTCGGTAAACTCGAGTTCTCTTGCAAGTGGCGGTTCTTTGTGCCATTGTCAGAAACTAAAGAATATATTATATCAGGTGATTGCATAAGTTCGTGCCCGATTTAAATATAAACTTCAATAGATTATATTTTAGAGATAACACTTTTATTAATCAATTATATAGTCTCCATTCTTTTCTACAATGGTTTTCCAACGATCTAGAAGCTTGTCGATTCCATTTTTGAAGAAAGAACTTGGTTTTTCTTGAAAAAAGTTTGTAAGGTGGTTTTCGACAGCTTCCTCGGAATTGTTGCGTCGTAAGTTAGATAGTTGATTAGCATTAATCAGAATCGCTGATTCATTGTTATGACCATTACAAAAAAAATAAAGCTATCTCATTCTCTCTCTCTCTCTCTTTCTCTCTTTCTCTTTCTCTCTACATATTCGTAATAATTTGATAATTTCATATTTTTGACATAAATTTTTTAACCTTTTATTTTAAATAGTTTTAACATTAAGTAAAAATTAGAATTACAAAATTTATATATCTATCATTAGAGTAATGAAGATTTTAAGTTTATTATAATATTATAATTCTAAGTTTATTATTAATGTAAAATATTAGGGCTTTAAATATGGTGAGGAAAAAGATGCTTGTGACGATCATACCTGTCGAAGGAGCACGATGCGCGCATTTCCGCGATGTAACAGTCGTCTCTGCATATATACATAGGAAAGGCTCGACTTCCGAGTGCATCATAAATAAATATGGGTTGGTACCGTGTGGTCACGCACTGAGAGCCTCGAGTCACATATCACGAATACTAGATGAGCCTAGTGTTACATATCTCATAGAAGATCGATCGAGAGTCGTTCAAGATATATTTCTCTTTCAAAATTTCTGTTAAAATAATTATATTATACATTGAAATAACAATATATGATTCGAAATTATTTGTGAATATTTCTGGAAAAAACTTTAAGAAGCCAAATTAATAAAGAATCAATAAAAAATTAATGCAAAAATTGATATTTTTTACAAATACTTATATTAATTTTTAATCGAAAGTATGTACTTTTTTACGAAACGTTTCTATTATTGATATATCCATGATTAGACACCAGGAAAATTCTGCTAAAGAAGAATCGATTCCAATTTTATCAAAAAATCTGTTTATAGAGAATTGTGTATATATATATATTTCTGTGAATTTTTATTTCCTACTTATTATTGTAGCCGAGAAAGTTAGTCGCGAAAATTCGCACGGCACTGTCTAATCGTTAACGAGGTTCCGTTAATGCTCCTCATTATCGTTCGCGGTGTAATCGACGATTCGAATCGGTCGTGGCGTCAGTTCATCTTCAGCTATCGCGCGGCTTGTTCAATTCCGGTCGCGACTTTAGGCAATTTCTCATCCTGAAATAACCTCTGAATTATTTGTCGTATATCGTATACGGCCCGTTCTCTCTCTCTCGGGGATTACTGTATATCGATTATCCGAGTGACATTCGTGCCGCAAAAATCTACGCGCTGCCGATTGCGACATTAACCTTCAGCATACTAAATACGCATAGAAAACTCCAATTCAGTCAAGAAAAAACATAAATGCATTTGATAATTCTTTTATAAATTTATAATAATAATTTTTTTTTTTTGTTTATTATAAGTATGTGAATTGTACAGCAGGTATTTCTTTCTCGTTTCGTGATAATTAGATAAATTATTTTTTACATTTTATAATTACACATTTAATATACTTACTCGTTTGAACTAAAGCCGGGCGCGTACGCAGCGGTATTTTTTTCTGGCCGAATAATTCGCGTGCGTTTCACCGGGCGAAATCATCGGTATATCGTAACCGATAGCGCATAACGCACGGGCTCATCGAGGCGAGCCGAGAGATTGTTTATGAGGCCCTCTGAGGTGGGGGCCCTACAACGGGCGAAATTATTCGCCGGGCGTCATAATAAATGCGTTTATGAAACGCTGCTTGGTGAACGTTGTCAGTCGATCAGGTCGCGTCGCACGATACTGTCACCGCGAGCGGTATCGCCGCCGATTTTTCCGACAGCCACGTCGTCCAATTTGCAAACGCGCAAACTTCTGATGCGACGTTAATTATCCCGTCCTAGTTTCGCTCTATTAACCACCTCGTCGCGTTACACGCCTCGTAACAACTGCGGTCTGGTATTTTACGAGTTATATGCGCGATAAAATATGTAATCTAAATTTGGCGAAACGAAGAGAAATGCAGTTCAAGTGTTTTGTTGTACTGAAAAGATTAAAATGTGATAAAACTGTAATATAATAATTATCATATTAAAATTTTTATTTTTTCTCCTTAAATATTATTATCGTAAATATAATAGATTCTATAAAAGAGAAGATTGAGATGTATAATACGATTTATTTTAATTGTTTGTGAGCAAAAAATCAAAAGACTAAACATTCGAAAACGAATATTTTTTAAAATCACACTTAGGATTAATATTTTAATATTTGAATGTTACTTGCATATCTGTAAGCCCAAAATTTAAGCATATCCAGCGTTCTCCATGTAAGCGCGTTTATTCTTGGACCTGGAGAGAAGAACGTTTGCTAGGGCGAACAGTAAAAATGTTCCCGAAGGATAATCACCGATCGCGAAGCTTCGTCGAGCTTCGAAGACAGTGTAAAAAAAGCGACGTAAACGCGTCTTTGGATCCTAAAAGCCTTTCTACGCTTTTTTAAGATCGAAACAAAACATTCTCAAGAATTTGCTGCGGCGTCGTGCGCGAAGCGGGCAACGTCCAGATTAAACTTGCGCGTTCCTGAAGAAGTTCCCGGCGAATCGATCGCGCGAGTTGTCTACAGTCTGTCGCTGCCCTTCTATTCAATGATACTTCCAGTGATACTTTTTGTTGAAAATACGTGATAGCAAGAATATAGCACAATTCGAGCCAAATTGTCATCGATGATAAAATAGTGTGAATGTCGCTTCAATCTTTTCATTGACTTCAACAATGTAAATGGAGCGTGAACTGGTTATACAGAGACATCACAGATGGATATAACAATATAATCTGCGAGAATTATGAGAATGCAAGAGTTACATCGGAATTAATACCTCGATATTTAAGAAATCGTGGGTGATAAGATAATTTCGTATCATCTCAATTAATAACTGCAAAAAATTTAACAATTTTAAACTTAATTTTATTTAATTATATAGATAAATTATCAGATTGTATTAGAAATAAAATGTGTTAAAATTTATTGACTTTTTAGCAATTGCGTGAATGATAAAAAAGTGAAGTGTCATAATAACTAAACATAAAAATTCGCTGTATTAATAGTAATATAATTTGAGTATTTTACAAAATTCAATTTTTTTTTACTAACTTCAGTATCTTCTTTCTTACCAATTTACTGTAAATTCAATATGGATTGGTTATCTCTCTGCGTCTGTGGTACGAAGAGCAATTTAAACAATGAGAAGAAAGGCGAGAAAGGCAAAAAGAATAAAAGCAAAAAATCCAAGAAGCCATCCAAGCAGAACAAATCTCACAAAACGTCGTTGTCCTTTGTCGACGATTCCTTCCGCAAATTACAAGATGAGCAAGTTGAGAATGAAATTATTAAAAAAGAATGGACGAACGGAAAAGTTATTAATTGTTTCGACGATTGCGCGAAAAACCACGCCGACGCGAATAATTCAACCGATTTGACAAAAATTGACGATTTGTCGAATAATCGCTGGTCTTGTCAAATCAATGACGATCATGACAACTTTGAGGAGTTTTGTAAGAAATCTTCGGAAAAGAACGTGGACGAATTTGATCGGCAAACGCATGATTTTGATTATGACGACAATGCGGTATTGCATTCAAGATATGCATCGAACACAGTAGTGTTCGACGAAGATCATAAGCAGGTCAAGTGCATCTCGGACAAAAAAGAACATGATGAAGAGGCAGATTTGAACGAGTCCGTCTCGAGATCGGTGACATCTGGAGAACCCGAAGATTGGATATCGGAATTCGAGGAGAAACAGGGTATGCTCGTAGAACCGGGCTTTAATACAAAATTCAAGGAAAGAACATCGTCCAGAATCAATTTTTCTAGCGAAGAGCAAACGAAGTCGAAAACGAGAACTTCGTCAAAAGGAGAATCCAGGAACATTCTTCCACCGATCAAAGGGAAGTCCTGCACCGAATCGCGCATGGATAATGAAGAAATGCAAAGAAACTGCGGAGAGATAAATAAATTTGGTTTTAAGAGAAGCGCGGCTTTTTGCGAACAAAGCAATATTCGGCGAAAATTAAACTCATGCAGTTTCGAGGTTCAATCGTTCGAGAATGAGGAGCGAAATGGAAATACTAAGATTCGGGGTGACGGATCCATGATACCTAGACTTACATCCTCCATGCAGCAGGGGATGAATTTAATCAAGAGCGCAGGCGATAAAATGGAAATTTTGCAAAACGGTATATTGTTGAGAGTGAAGACAGTTATATATAAGATATTTAATAAAGAAAATTAAATAGAATGTTTGTTAGATAAAAAGTCTAATTTATTATGAGGCAGACTTATATATATTAATATGTTTTAAAGTAAACTTGATTAAATATTTTATACTTTAATTTAAAATAACCCATGTTCGCGCGCAAATACTCACCGGCTGAGAATAATCATTATGTCCCTATTATTGCTGCAATTGTTACATTATATATTGCAATTTTTGTTTCAGGTCGCGTTCACTCGGCAGTCGTCTCCGGTGTCAATTTAGAGCAGCGTACTGTAACTGTAGAATGGTTCGAGAGAGGAGAAACCAAAGGCAAAGAGGTAAGTGTGTGCGCTTACAAATTACTCCGTTTCATAAATACTTATAAAAGTTCAGAATCAGAGAAAGTTACAACATAAAAATTTAGTTCTTAATTTAAAAAAATAAAATTTGATTAAAATTTTTATATTAAAAAAGCAACTTGAAAAAAAAAATAGATATATATAAACAAAACTTTTAAAATAATCTATTATTAGTATTAATTGGAATAAATTTGAATTAATTAAGATAATGAATAATATACAAAATATTAATAAATCAATGATTTTCTTATCTCAATTTTTAACACTTATAAATTAAGTAGAATAATGTATCGGGAGCGTGTACTTCTATAAGGATAATCAAACTAAATTTTTTTAATTACGATTTTGTTCATTTTTTTCATGTTCTGGATTAACTAAAAATACATAGTCTTCCACAACATAGTCGCGTCTACGATTTATATCAAGCGACAATCGCGTTTATTCTAGTCGTTTATCAAAAAAATATCGCGGTACACGAACAATGTTTTCCCTTCACGCAATTTTGCCGCGTCGAACTGCAATATTTCAATTCCGCACATTCGTAGGTCACGGTTATTTGGTTATTTTCAATTCCATGCTTATGCAATGCCACGGGACTAACATGCAGCTCGTTTAATGGGAACGGGAATCTATTTCCGACAGGCTTGAAAGTCAGACTTGTACCGTCAGTCAAGCCGGTTCGGTCGAGTGTGACTTTTGCAAAAAAAATCGTAACACGATACTTGCACCGCGATAAGACTTGTGAAAATGTGAATTCCCTTTGCGAATAAAGTATTATATATTTCTCTTTAATGTGACATGTCGCGCTAAGATAGCGCAAATTTCTCCATTACACATTTATTTAACATTTTATAGCTAAGTGTGTTGGATATTGAGATAATTCAAGAGAATATCTATTAACTATTTATCCCATATATTAGCATAGGAGGTTTTTCGGAGATTCTATTAATTTGTTTATAATTTTGTGATACTTTGCAAAATTAATTGTGTCGCGAAATATACGTTAGTTTACGGATCATGCTTCATCAAAGTCTTATTCCACGCCGAAAGGTAATTAGTATAATTTGCTTGAGAACGAATCTAGTAACTGTGGAACTCTAAATGTGTATCACTCTCATTCAAATAATTTTCGTTCTACTTTTACATTTCATATACTCTGTATTAATTTCAAGGGAAACTAAATGATATACTATATATGTACGATGGACAATTCTCATAATGTTGTACATATATGCTTTGAGATCGACTTTAATCGTGCATTAAATAATTAAAAGATTTGACGAACCAAAAATATTTGGATTTCGGTATTTTTTCAGGTGGAAATCGATGCGATTCTCGCCTTGAATCGCGATTTGAACCAAAAGATGGGACCACCGCCACAGGTGATGAACAATCACATGTTGGCGTCCTCGAAAGCAAGGGTACGTATAAATTAAATTAACTATTTGTTAAAATATGTTTGCATCAAATAGTTCTGAACTATTTCCAGTAAAATATTTATAGAAATAATTGTCAATCGGATTCTGGTGAAAAAAACAGTCATTTTCTCACATTTTATCAATTCTAATTGTAACTTTTTAAAAGTGTAATTAGAATTTCTATAAAAAATATCAAAAGATATTAAAGATAGGATATCGTGGAAATCAAGTTCTTGATTTTAATTGATAAGTAAAGTTTAGAATCGTAAATATTTATTGATCTGATATAAATCGATAGAATAGCGTGGCTATTAGATGGGCGAATTCGCAAAATTTTCGCGATTTGTTGATTCGTGAGTGACGTGCCTCTCTGCGAGGAATTAAAATTCGGCGTGGGGTTTTAAATGTTCGCGTAAATTCTCGGTCGATCATCGACTGGGCCCGGCGAATTCTGTTTACCGGTTGCCCGGACTACGTGGCATAACCTCGCTCCTAATATGGAAAGAATAATCCGATCTCGCGTCTCGTGGCGTTTACACCGCGGGAGACATGTTCCAGTACCTGTACGTCTTTCAGGTAGGCGTGCTCGTCATTCGTAAGTTGATTTTTCACAGGTCTCTAAGTTTGACACATCTTATCTCGTCATATTTTTGGCTTTTCCATCACGTGGAGCATTTAAATAAACAATTATGATTGTTATTAGAGCGAGTTTATTAATTTTATTTTTTTTTCTTTGTAAATTATTGGAAAAAAGGCTTTCTAAATTAAATCTTGATTTTATTCTTAAAGGTTACAGAAATCGAGAGAGATTGTATAGTTTTAACTTTTGTTTATTAATGATGCTTGCGCCTTCCAACATATGACAGTCACGGTGTTATAGATATATACATTATATAAGATGTCCCCGAAAAATTTATTTTTTTTTTTCCGAAGCAGAAGTTTTGAATTATATATGTATATAGATCGAGAATTAAAAAGTGTGCTTTTAAAATTTATAAAAAATTAGTTTCTTAGGGACAACACGGAAGATTATACACATTTATGTGTGGAAGAACAAATTTATAAACTTTGAATTATACTTAGAAAAAGCGATATTCTCCTTGTTTAAAATTTTTATCTATTTAAAAAAAGGAGAGGAGAAAGATAAGATTTGAAAAGAATCGATCGCAGGATCCGAGAAATCCATGCGGATCCAAAAATTTATAATTTTAAAAAACATGTATACAGCAAGAAATTCTCGTAGATACATCGACCGATAAAAAGTTAAAGTTTCGCGTGATTCCCATTACTAACATGGTAACATCTTTTTTTTCCTCCATGGACGCTGCTCATTATCACGGACCTCGGTATCGACGATGGACCACGGACTGTCTACCGATAACAAACCGATCTCGAATATGATATTCACGTCATCTCGGCCGTTCGTCATCCGCTCCACAAAAAAAATGCCTTTCTTGACAACTCTCTTTCTTATCGATCCCCTCGGCTCTCGTCGATCACGGGTTTAATCGTCCGATTGATTTAAATAAAACTGATTGTGACCGCGACCAACGGTAAGGAGCCGGACTCCTCGGCTGAAGAGGACGAGGGGGTCGACGAGTCGGAGAACCAAGAGGAGGGCTCCCTCGGACGCCATGGCGGTCACACCGCAAGAAACGGCCTCGCCTCCGCAACGCTTCCTGTACGAGTCACATCTCGTCTCTCGGTAACGCGCACCTCTTCCCCCATCACCGCAACAACAATAACAACAACAATTGCAGTACACAATCTTCTCACAGCAGCAACATTCCTCTACACTCGCGGTTCGGTCGCCGAACTGATCTTAGCATTTTCGAGAACGCTCTTACGACATATCTTATCGCGATTTTTATCACATTTGAATCAAAAAATAGTGCACGAAAAATTATGATGTAGTTATAGAAGTATTTTATAATGTAATTCAATATTTGAAAAAGTTATTTAACTCTGCAAAGAGAAGGCTACTACCTTACTGTTCATTGAAACTACCATAAAGCATTATTGTGAAAAAATATCTGTCTCATTCAAAAATATTCAAAGTCTTTTTGTTTAACTGCTTGCAAGAAGGCAAACCTATTCATTGTGAGATTTAAAACTACTTAAAATCATATTCTAAAAAATAGTCGAAATTGCTAGCTACTTCTAATCCAAATTTTAAAAAGACTGGCGAAAATTATACTATACAGAAGATGCTAAAGAAACGTTCGCAGCCTCGCATCTTTTCTCTATCACGAGCCTAACATTGGCTTTCCTGAAATACCCCTGTCACTAGAGCACCATTCGCTAACATTTCTTTTCACCCCTTCCGCACTCGCCGATAAAGTTATGACAAACGGATATCCTAACGAATATCTAGCTAATAGCTGGCGAAAATTTGCTGCACGACATTATTTTATTTTTATTTGTGCGGGAACGCGCAATTTTATGGAACAAGAAATGATGAATTGCTCAGCGATTACCGAGAGTGGGTTAATAACCGTGTTGTTCTGGCGATCGATATGTAAAAAGAACGCACGGACGTGATTAACGGGCGATCGATGAACTGCATCTTATCTCGCGTCTTGAACGTCTGACGGAATATGTCAAATCGTATAAGCGCAGGTGCCAGAAGAAAGGATGTATTATACACTCGGCTTCTCGAAAGAAGCACCGTTTTATTTTTTTCATTTACAGCACTTTCTAGATATAAGCTATTAGATCCCTCTTCTTCGTTGCACGAAGAAATACTGCTATCCTCTTTAATGAAGTGATTAAACGTAGTCTGTTTTCTTTATTTTCAGCACTCCACCAGACCGTCTATTCCAGTGAAAGGTACGTAGCCAAATGACGCTGATTATTTTTTTCGTATCTTTGTCACACTCGGTTAAATAAACGACATAGTTATGGATAAAATTATTATATGTAATGACATTTCTATTTTTTGCGTCCCAATAAATTTATGCGCGATATAATATAAACGGGCGATATCTGTATTCTCTTTCGCAGTTTAAAAAAATTTCTATCGCGGAATAAATTTCTGTATCATTTTAATTGCAGCGTAATAAAACGCTAATCAAATCACTGAATCGCAAAGTGGATAGAGTTAATGTGAAACCAGGCTAATCATATATAAGCTTACTATACTTTACGCTGTTCCATCAATATTTTTTCAACATTCGCAAGTGTGCCTCTTGTTTAGGTAGACAGCATAATTTCCATGATCTTCTGATTTACGCCGATAAGCGCGGATGACTGTGAAACTTTCGCGTTCAATAAATCAATTTTGTGGCCGGACGTTGCGCCACGGGGGCGAACGTCTGTGTGCCGTCGTCGTTTCACCTAGATAAGTCAAGTAGCGACACGAGCCAGGTTACACGTGTATATATGGTCGAATCGTGACTATCGATGTTTTCGTGCGCCGTATGCAAGGCAGGCGGCACAAGGGCAAGGACCCCGACGGGACGTACAGTACGCTCGCGAGCTGAGGGGATTGCACCTCTCGTTGCTGACTCTCTCGGACACTGTTCGATCTACCCTTCTCGCCGATAGTGCGCACCTCCCGGTGAAACGTCATTTCGCGACCGGAACCGATCAGTTCTTAAAAAATTCACGAGACTTCACACGATCGCGTGTGCGCTGTGACTCGCCATGAGATTCGATCCGCTCGCTTATTGCTTTCGGAGGAAAAATAAAATCCGCGACACCGAAAATACAGACATTGCTGGCGATAACCGAATCTTGACGCTTCGAATCGAAGACCATGGTACCGGTAATATATTTGATAAAATGTATTGGAAATCGTCTGATATTTTTAAGATTTTTTGATCGAGTAAAATATTTTTAATTATTTTGTGATTTTTTACATTAAGATAAGTGACAAGTGAATTTAAAAAATAAATGTAGATTTTGCGCGACTTAACGAAAAGCAGACAAAGCGCGACTGCGTGTTTAAATTTTTTGTCACAATATCAAAATCGTCCGTTTCTGTTAATTGAACAATTTTTAGATTCGAGGCGTCAGTAAAAGGAAAATAAAGGAATAGATCTCGTGGGATTAAAAATAATTTGTTTTTGTTAAGTTTTAATCTTTTGACAAGATCAAAGATAAGGATAATAATGCGCTGGCGATATTAATTTTTTGCACCGATGTTTTAGCGAGTTCGAACAAACAAATAACGCGACAGACGGGGCGTCCGACAAACATAATGTCGTCGACAACATCGGTGAACGGTCACGGAGACTCGGTTTCCGGACTCACGGGACGTCGGGAGCTTGAAAACATACCGCCAACACCGACGACAACAACGATCGCGCAATATAATCTAGCGACTCCGGCGCAAAATAAACAGCAGAAACAAGCGCAGCAGCAGCAGCAGCAGCAACAACAACAGCAGTTGCAACAGCAGCAGCAACAAACCCAAGTAGAAAATGGTCGTGGTAGGCGATCCAACGTCGTCAAGGAGGTCGAGAGACTGAAGAAAAACAGAGAGGAAAGGAGACAACGGCAAGCAGAATTAAAAGAAGCGATGATGAATTTGGATCCGGGCAATCCATATTGGGAGTTTCTTGCCATGATAAGGTTAGTGTGTTAACTCATTAACTAATTTTTGCATTTGAAATGTAATAACTCTCTTTTTAAAATAAGGAATTTATTAATGTTATGCATTAATTAGACGTATTTTGATATAAATATTGTATTAATTTCTGTAGAATGTCACCGTGTATATTTGGAAGAATCTTTCATGTGTATGATTGATAGCAAGTATTATATATTAATCGAGTCGCTTGTATTGATTTTATATTTACTTTTGTAGAGAATATCAAAACAGCATAGAATTCAAGCCATTGCGGGATAGCGACACCGTGGAGGATCATCAGATCACTGTGTGCGTGCGGAAACGTCCGCTTAATAAGAAGGAACACACGCGCAAGGAGATCGACGTGATCAGCGTGCCCAGCAAGGATCAGATGGTGGTGCACGAGCCCAAATCCAAGGTCGACCTCACCAAGTATCTCGAGAATCAGATCTTCAGATTCGATTACGCGTTCGACGAGACATGTAACAACGAGATAGTCTACAAATACACAGCCAAGCCGCTAGTGCAAACAATCTTCGAAGGCGGCATGGCCACGTGCTTCGCATACGGCCAGACCGGTAGTGGCAAGACTCATACTATGGGCGGCGATTTTAACGGCAAAACGCAAGATTGCAAGAAGGGCATCTATGCCATGGTTGCAAAAGACGTGTTCAAGTGTCTGAAATTGGCAAAATATCGGCCCTTGAATTTGGTTATTTCCGCTAGCTTCTTTGAGATTTATTCCGGCAAGGTGTTTGATCTCTTAGCGGATAAAGAAAAGCTGAGAGTTCTGGAAGACGGCAAACAGCAGGTTTGTTTTATATTGAAATATGAAGTTTGTATTAGTTCGGATTGAAAGTAACCGCGTTATAAAAATTAAAGTTTATCTCAGTCATTTATACATATATTATCAATATTACATGATTTGTTTTCATATATATTTGCTATTATTAAGATTATTTATGTTAATTTACAATCATTAGCATATCCGGTTTATATATGATTCAGATTTAATGTGTGTGATTAATATCTTATTTATTTCACACTTTGTGTCTTAATGTTCGGAAATTTTTCTCATACCTATCAAAATAGGTGCAAATAGTGGGATTAACGGAAAAGGTCGTGGAGACTTGCGACGAAGTATTAAAGTTAATACAACACGGAAATAGCGCCAGAACGAGCGGTCAGACGAGCGCTAATTCCAATTCTTCGAGATCGCACGCGGTATTCCAAATAATAGCGCGTATGCCGGGTACACACAAGGTGCACGGAAAGTTTTCGCTTATCGATCTTGCTGGTAATGAAAGGGGTGCTGACACGTCGTCCGCTAATAGGCAAACTCGTGAGTGTAAATGTTCAATTATAAACAACGACCAAAATGGATCTGTTGGTTATAATTAATGATCTAAGCTTGCTTCAATTTTCTAAAGTAATTAATGCTGTTATTGAAATTTTTAGGAATGGAAGGTGCTGAGATCAATAAATCTTTATTAGCCTTAAAAGAATGCATACGCGCGTTAAGCCGTAAGGGTACGCATTTGCCTTTTAGAGCAAGCAAACTGACTCAAGTGTTGAGGGACAGTTTCATCGGTGAAAAATCAAAAACGTGCATGGTAATAATTATTTGATAATTATATTATCGCGAAATATGGTTGGAGATAAGGAAACAGTTTCGAACAAGCATTATACGTTTATAGATAGCGATGATTAGTCCTGGGATGAGTTCCTGCGAGCATTCGCTAAATACATTGAGATATGCTGATCGAGTGAAGGAATTGGCGGCGAACGATCCTACAGAAATAAAAGCCTCGCCGACAGATGACGATCGGGGCATGAAGATCGAGGAACAGGCAAACAACAGCGTTTTATCGGATAGCGATCTAGCGCAGCTTCGATCTCTCAACGTAAGTGATCATATTTGCAAAAAATCTTGAAAACATGTATTAAAATCATACAACATTGTTTAAATATTATTTATTACATAATTAAGGAAATTGCACTCACACACACATACATAAAAACAGACAATAAAAATGAAATAATTTTTAATTTTGCATGAATAATCTTTGTGTTCATAGGAAGGTGAACTATCGCAAGATCTGTACACTTTTCACGAGGCAGTATCTGCTCTGCAGATGCTCGAAGAAGAAGTGTTAGATACGCACAAGCTGGTCATGGATAATACAACTAAATTCCTTAACGACGCGCACAGTGTGTTCAGCGCGACTCACGAAGTGGATTATGACCAAGAAGGTAAGATAAATTTGTTTGCATTTGCACGTTTACGTTTTTTTATTGGCTTCTCATTACCACTTTTGTTTCTTGTACTGCGTTGTACTGAACAATGCACTCTCGTTAAGAAGAATGAAATATTTTCGATGTATTCTGCCGTTTCACATTTATTTGCGGAAGCACATTATCTTTTTTTTTTTTAATATATCAAGAAAATCAATTTTTGGGAATAAGATATTAATATCGGTATATGTTGAATGAGGTCGTTTAGCGTCAGGTTACTTACGAAAATTTACGTGGTAAAAATTCACAGGCAATGCCTGGCGATAAATACTCTTAAATGACGTTTTAATGATCGTGTCGTTTACATATTCTAAAATTATCCCGCCAATAACTAGTAGTAGAGATTTAAACAAAAGTACGAAACGCTGTGCTTGCCGGTATCATAGAGCATCGCATTTTATGACAGATACGCGCAGTAAGACTAAGGCAAATTCGACCGTCATGTTAAACCGCCATCGGAGAGATAGCAGTTCAATAAACACGATAACGATAAACGATGACACGGACAACGTATCGGACATTGACATGCAGACAGTTTTAAACGCAGAAAGAGATGTAGCCGCAAAGAGTCCTGCGAAGTCTCCCTGGAAGGATGAGATGGATTTCAATTCAAACGAGGAGGACTTGAATGTTCTTCTTTGCACGCCTGTCAAACCCATTATCACGAAGAGAAGCGTGACGACCGGTCGAATTGCCAGAAAGAACGCAACCAATAAAAACATAATGGAGCGTTCAATTGAAAGATCTAATCAAGATCAACGGGTCAAATTCTCCACCGTTGGCAAAACTAAAAAATATCATTGGTCCGGTACATCCCGTAGCAAAAGAGGTCTGTTTCATAAAGATAAATACAGTGATATGCTTTATTCATCTTGCGATAATGAACCGAATAAATTGAACGATCAGCTGACAAATTACAATTACTACAACGAGGATTTTAAGAAAAAGAAACCCACAAGCAAGGGAGATATTTTCTATCCGAACGAATTCGATTCGCAAACTGACGGCGATTCATGGAAAAACGAATGGATCGATGACAGTATCGATTATCAACCTTATATGGACATTTGCACGGATGAATTTACGGAGTTTGATCATTTTAAAGACTATGATATCGAGCAGAATAACGGCGCGTTACCGATAGCATCTAACGTTAATATAAATTTAAGACGAATACCGGATGTAGACAATAAGAAAATGTGTAATATTAATTTGCGTACAAACGAACGAGGCAATGCAACCATTTTATATTCTCAACTTAATTATAATATCAGTAATATTAACAAAGAAGAATGCAATAATCCTTGCAGTGCCAAGAAGTCGATTGATTCTTCGACAAATATCGAATTAAATACCAGAAAAATGATTAATGGTACCAAGAAGAAATTTGCTGTTCGGTCATATTGCTATAAAACGTGGTGTCTTTTAATATCTATTTTGAAAAATGCTATTTTATTTTTATGGCTTCCAGTGGTGTACATTATCTTTTTCATCTACATACAAAAGAGAGAAGACAGAGAAAAACAGTTTAACATATAATTATCTTTGCATAAAACAGTTGTACGAGAGTCACCTCTAAGTTTGAACGCGCATTAAATAATGATTTAAATTTTATGTATTATTATTATTTTTATGTTATAATTTATATTTTATGATAGGATAAAATGACACACATATTAAAATCATATTTTATTTCAGTCTTTCTTTTTAAAATGTATTATCAGTGTGAAAAATTCTTGTGCCTGAAAAATTTGCTATGACATATAATCTTAATTTCAACGAGAAGACATTTCTTTGAGTTTAAGCACTTGTGTTGTTTGAGCTTGACTGTATGCACGTTTGAAATTGTTAATAATTCTTGAGTATTAATTCTGTGTGTGTGTGTGTGATGTTATATTAAATATATATTGATTTTGCAATCGTATTTCTTCCGCAAAACATAGCACTTGTGTGGCTTATCATGTACCATTTTTATTAGCAATATTTTAAATAAATGACCGTTAATAAATGCGCGCTACAATATATAATGTTATTTGCATAAACCTATCATAGGTATCTTTAAACTACGTCACACCATTTTATCGATATTATTAGCATTTACATAAGAAAAAAGCGACTGACCACATATTATACATAGTTTCAACTACATTTATAATTATAGCATAGCGAATAAAATTTCTCTTGTGTCTATACACTTGCATATTTTAGAAATCACATTGCATTGTATACCTATAAGAGAAATTTGATGTAATACCAGAAAACCTTGCAGATTTGAGGCGGAAAAGAACAAAGTTTGAGTCACCCTACCTGAGGAGTTTCTCGTTGCGTAGACGTCTTATAGAGAGAAAACTATTTTCCGACGGTACGACAAATTCGATTAACAATTCTATAAAATAGTTTTGGAAAAGCAGCTTATTTTAATGTGCACCATACATATATATATACTAATGATACGCGTCACATTATTTTCTCATCGATATCACATACACATATTTTAATCAAATATATACATATCCCAAAAATAATATTTCTTAATCATTTTTGATATTTGAAATTTTATACCAATGTAAAATTGATTTTGCCGCTGTAACGTCAGAAATAGATTTTCTTCTCATCTGTTTTAAAAGTTTTTATTTCCATCATACAAGCTATATTATATATATATTGTGAGATTTTTGATGAAGTATCAAAATTGTTCAATTTCTAAGAGAATTGAATCATTTGATCTTTTTTAACTGTGTCTATTGTTATAAACATAGTTGTTAAAACAGTGTGTGTGGAATTAATAGGATTGTTCTTTCAATATCTGGTTCAAACCGCGTGCAAAATATATTAATGTAAATTATATCATATAGATATATAGAAGCAGTAATATTTCCGTAACAATATTTTATAATATTGATATTATAACTTATATTATATTTTCCTTAGAATACGCGAACAGATATATCCTGGGAGGGTAAGCGCTCAAGATTTTTCTTTTCTTTTATTTCTGTTACATATTGTTGCATAATATTTTATTAAATATTATATATTGTCACAAAAGAAACTATATTAAAAATAAAATATTAAATAATTTTGTACATATGTAACATAAAATTATGTCTTTGAAAGCGTGAATACATCGTCTCATCGTGTATGTATGTAAACTGAATCCTCTCGTTAATAAATGTTATTTTTGTGGATTTGTTGGCTCGCGAGCTAATGATAGCGTCACGATAAATAGTTACATGTAACCATGTTGAGAACGCTATAAGAGAATTATTCAATCAAATCATGCTTAGCTTAAGCTTCAATTTTAGTGTAATATCTATATTTAATTATATTTATGTGTATATGTATAAATAATGCTAATAAGTAAATCTAAGCATCTTAAGACTGGCTCATGAGCAATTGAAAAATAATACATTAATATAAATGCGTTTCACACAAAACATTCCATTTAATTTACTTAGCTACGCTTTGACGTAAAAATAGCGGCTTTTATAACTTGAGAATGCGGTTGAAAATAATTTAGATTTAAGTTGCTTTAGGCATTATCATATATTTCAAACCACTAACAATTATCATTTAATTAATATTGTAATTCCTCTATTTTTATAAATTTTATTACCATACATAAAATATTTTTACTGAGACATTATCGAGATATTAACTTAAATATTATATCTGATTAAAAAACAGAATATTTTACATTTTCAATTAAACGAACTAAAATGGTAATGAAATCCGATGTGATAAACTATGTGTTAACTACGTTTTACGAAATTACTGTAAAATTAAATACAATACTAAAATAAAACAGAGAGAATAGCTCTCCATTCTTCACTTGTAATACATCATCTTTATGTATCTTCGATATAATCCTTAATTATGCTAAGCCCGATGTGTCTAATCATGCTCTTGGGTGCTCTGACGGGTGTGCGTGTTATCTGTTGCAGCATATGTCCAAAAATGGGAGCAGTTGCTAATACAGCAACGTGACATCCTCAATGCCGCGCTCGATCAAGTCAGCCAATTTCGCGGGCAGCTCTTACAGGAGGAACAAATCAGTCAGAAGATGACCCGAACGCGCAATGTTTCAATGCGGTACAATTAAGAATGATACTCTAACGATTGCGAAACGAAAAAAGACACAAAAAGTAATTATCTCTCTCTCATCGATGAGAAAAACCCGCTTCTTATGTGTGTATTGATCTTTATTTACAAGCGCGCGAAAAGCAAGTATACATGACACTAGTGCGACACATGAATATAAAATGTAACAAAACTCCGTCTTGCCTTCGAAATTGCTATGAAAGGTACATCGACGAGAAAGCAAGGAGCTCGACTCGTATAAAACTCACCCTAGCGATCCTGTACTATATAACGATTCTTCTCGAATAATTCTTTGAGTGAACAAACGACAGTGGAGAGAATTCCGCAAGAAAGAGTATATAAATAAGGAAATGAAATTGAAGTTTGCATAATAAAATAATAAAAATAATTTTTTGAGAATCCGCAAAAAGAGAAATCAAATTTTTGTTTTTACGTATTGGCTTTGTCCGTCGCATCTCTGCGAGAATTGGCCGGGAATTTTCAGTCAGGATTTCATGTTTCTTTTAGTTTGAAAAGTTTAGTCGAAAATTTTAAGTGACCTTGTGGAATCGTTTGCAAAGGTACTTTAGACATACACGATCTTTTTATTTTTAGATATACAGTAAACAAAGTTTTACCAGTATGTAATCACATGTTTTTAAAACGAATTCTTAAGCGTTTTACACATTTTTGGGCCGCACTGAAACTATCGTAGAAATTTTAAGCCGTCGATACGTACTCGTGTACACGATTTGTCCGTCTTCGAAATGCAAAATACCATCGCGAATAATAATGCGTAAGATATGAAATCAGATCAACACACAGTTTTAGAATATAGAATGCTAGGTGTATTATTACGGGGGACCTAGTTTAATATTGGACGAGCAGGAAAAGCCTTAGTATGCCGATTTGTCGAAATATATATATTATATTTTATACACTCATCCACATACGCATATACACAACAAATACAAATGCATACATATACACGCGTAGTTATCGACGACATTCGTAAATCAAATAACAACTGATTTGGAAAAAGATATAACTCTTAGCTCATAAGAAACTGCACAGCGCGGCGCTCATCCAAGTTCGGATTTAAGTTTTTTAGTATTAATATCGTCGACGGCACATCAAACGGTCCTCTTTTTTTCTTACATTATTAAAAGTATGAGATTAAAATCTTCATTTGATTTGTCAACGCATACTCTTGTATTTTCTTCCTCATTCTACTGAATCGCACAGAGTGATTCTAACATGCGTGTAAAAGCTTTACTGCGGATACGTACAGCGGAATACCGTAATTTTTTATCATGATTACAGCTTTATTGAGGAAAAGTTTATAAATTTCACATTCTATCGATATACCGCTTTTTTTAACAGAAATGATCAAATTTTGCTTTGTAAGATATAAAGTCATAAATTTTTGCCCCTCCCTGCTACCCCGTGTTTTGATCTTTACATACTTTAAAATGCATCATGACAATTAATATGGTGGTACAATATAATAATATTATTATATTTCAAATGATTATATAAAGAAGAAGAAAATATATTTTGGCCAAAAATATATCTTTTTTAATAAATTATAAAAGCCAAATTAATATCCACAAAGTAAATGTTCAGCATTTACGAAGAAAAAATAGCAGTAAATTTTTGAAATATTTTACTAATTATATTTTTCAGTATGTGTTATAATTCAACGTACATATTTACTATGCCATTGTAATTGGATAGATGAAATGGCTAGTGTAATCGCGAATTGTTAAAGGTATTGTATCACCAAGATAATTGTAAAGAAATATATCTCGCTGCAGTCACACTAGACAATAGGAAATGAAAAGAAGTAATATAACGCGGATCACATATATATATACATTGTATAATTCTATCTTGAAAATTTCATTCTAAATGCCCATTTTCTTGTGTATACGTAAAATGCTCGTGGACTCGCGGTAAAACAATCATATACGCCCAATTTTGTAAACGTCTAGAACCATTCTGATTATAATTAGGAAAATGTTACTCGAGATATCTCTCGAAAACTTAAAGATAGAATAATAAAATAACAATAACACGGAGATAGAAATAACGGAGTAATTCTGTGTTGAAAAAAAAAGATACGATTTATATATAAAAATAAAATATTGCAGCGCGAAGAATGTTGTAAAGAAATAGTTTGAAATTACTGTTAAATTAACGAGATAGTTATATTTTCCGCCGACGGCATTCTCTTTAATTTTATCTAATCTTTATTGAGAGTATTATGTAATTTGAAGCTATGACTCTCTGTATTAGTATCATGCTTTATTGATTGAAAAGGTTCACGTTTTTCCTTACGTATCCAATGCTACGTTTCTCGAGGATTGCTAAAAATATATAGTCTTAATTAATAAACATTATCGATGCAGTTTACGACGACTGCTGTAACTCAGGCATATATCAGTAGTTCTATATTATCGAGATTCATATAAATTTTGTCATCTTTTTTCATATCATGAAAAAATCGCGTTTTATCCTCTCGTGCGAGCGCGTGAATAGTATTTTTTAAGAGTAGTGAGAGACGAATCTTAATATCCGAAAGATGTTAATATACTTCTTATTTTTTTAATAATCTAATAATTTACGCGGAAGGGAGGAGATGAGTAAATCAAACAAATGTATCCCTTCACTCTATCTTTCCACTGTATGTCGTACTTAATCGATTTCTGAACTATTCTAATTCGATGTGCACAGAAAAAGATTTTGGATACGTATGAGAGATTTCACGTTGTTGCTTTATGAATGAAATAAATCAAATTGAAAAATGGATATTATAATACGCTCCGCTCCTCATCCTGATCAGCATACTTTAATAAGATTGAAAAGAGAATATAGTGTGCGTATATACACGCGCGAGTAGAGAAATCAGTTTTATATAATTATTTATATAGTAAGTATTCTTATATCTCCTGATTTTTAAACAATATCTTTCTCTGTTTATAATATTTAATTTTTCCATTTATATCATTACAAAATTTTAATAGATTTAATTTTTTTCAATCAGATTTTATTATCGCATTATTTAATGACGTGATTCATCATCGACGGAGGAGTCTAGGATGGAGAACGGACCGTCAAACGCGTAATTATGAAACGAATACAATCATATTTAATCGCACATAGAGATACACAGGTAGGCATTTTATTTCGTATTTAATAGAGCTGCACAAGACAATAATTACCAGAAATGCATGTATAGACACAGGTGAAGGCGTGTAAACGAGACCGAGTGAATAAGTTTATATATCGCGAACGGTATATATATAACATAGCTGATCACGAAGAATTTTCGTTAAAAAGTTCTCGGCATCTCGTGGACATATTTTCTGTCAGGCATCTAAAAATGTCACCCAAGCAATATTTTTCAAGCAATGACGAAATTTTTTTCTGGTATACGAAATGTTTATGTGATTAATGCCGGAACGTATATACATTGAACAGTTCAATATTTTTCTTGATAACGGAGCAGACTCTGTATACGTGATCTGGGCTAATCATTTATACTAGTTTGTCGATTTCTTACCGCATAACACGTTACATTTAACACAAATATTTTTTTATTATTATTCACTCTATATTATATATATACGATTAAAAAAAATACCGTGCTCTGAACATAAAATGTCTTTTTTTACCATAAAGAAGAGTGCTAAAAATGAAATAAAATATATTACACTTCGTACTTGGCAGCTAATGTGCGTTAACACTGTATAGTCTTGCGATAACTACGAAACAAACTCATTCTCTCACAGAGGAGGTGATCTGTACAGATAGAGGAAGCTCGTGTATCCTACGTCGTCATTAATAGTTATGAGCACGACGTAGCCACATGAGCGTACCGAGAAATCGCGCAAGGGGGAAAAAATCCGCATTTATCTTCTCTAACGGTGTATAACATGGAATGGATTCTCTCTTTCTCTCTCCAAAGACGTATTTTCAACACATATAGCTAACGATATATATATATATATATATATATATATGCATGTACATATGTATATATGCATGTACATATGTATATATGTATGTAGTTACTGACGTATTGGAATATCGCGAGCCCGTTTTCAAATCGCTCCTTTGCATTTCAATCGCTCATCTATTTATTCTTCACGGCCTTTACATTAATAGACGGCTTTTCTATAAAACGAACCGAGCGTGTCTATATCAGAACCGATGAACGGAGATTTTTAAAGTTTTCTGTGGTATGAAAATGATTTACAATATACAATTGTTAACAGATTAATAAAAAAATATATCTTCATTACATTAATTATCAGGTATAATATAAATGCATTCATGTTTAAAATGACAAGCAAGTACTGATTGCTTATTTGTTAGTTGCAATCTATGTAATGCAAAGTCGCTCGGTTCATTTTATATTTTAATATTTCCAAGGCACGATAATTTTCAAAGTATAATCTTCAACTCAAAACTTGATTCATATCGTACAATTATATCGAGTGCAATCACTAGGCAAATAAAACTCGATATCAGACAACTAATAGTTTGATGCTAATGTGTAAATATTACATGTGCTATAATGTGACGCTATAGTGCAAATATACAGAGCTATACATTTATTTTACAAGAATGGACATATTCGAGGGAATTTTTTATACAATTTTCTTTTCTTCTTGAATGGGAAAATGTTTGTGCATTTTCGGATACAACACACGCATACCAGATCTCTTGCTATTTCACAATATACATTTCAGAAATTGCGTATAATGTATCATAATATCTTACATAACTACGTAATATAAAAGGCATCCAAGGCACAAACTTGGGTGGCATGCAAAAAAATACAGTGCTCTATCAATTTTCGAGAGCTTAAGTTTGAAATCAAACTTTCGCAAACTCCGAAGAATGTATCGTTTCGAAGATCAGGATTAAAAAGGTTCAGGCGAGGTTGTAAACGGGCTTTGCGATTTTAGTTAGCAATAAAACGAAGACTGAGAGATAAAAGCTGTAAATCTAATCTTGTATATGAGAAACTATTCACATACATCTTTCAATAATGCACATCATGCTCATTTCAAACTCGTGATAGATTTCGATGTGCTCGTAAAAGATCTCGTAACTCCATTCTAATCGATTAGCCATTCGATAATTTATTGACGCAAATTATGATGCAGCATTGTCGCTATAAGAGATTTCTAATTCGTCTGTATATGTTGATGAAAATTTCAAACACAATTGGATCATATTCTGCAGAAAGTAATTTGGAAATAAATTCACAGCGATTTTACATACATATAGTAAATCTCTTTTTTCTATACTTATTTTATCAAACAATAAATTGCCATAGTTAGAACAGGCTGAAAACGTATTTTACATTTTATCCCTTTTTTCTATAGTCGTCGATTATTGTCTCCATCGCTTGTACAATTGTACCATATTATGCAATACGGAATAAAATAGCATTTCGTTGACATTAATGTTTGTACCAAACAGTATCCTGTTCAATATGAAATTTAATCTTTCCCTTCTTCACACACACATCACACATATTTAACATAATGCAATTGTAAGTTACAACATTTTATTCTTTCGTACTTTCCTCATCACTTAATCGTTAATCAGGCAAATATCTTATTTCTTAGTACTTTCTTTCATTTATCACGGAATTGTAAGTAGGCAAGTACTTTATTCTCTCTCGTACTTTTTTTTGTTTATCACCAAATTGTAAATTTGCCAAATCGAATAGCAAAGAATCACAGCTAGGCACATATCGGCAAACAAGTGACAGCAAACGGCAGTGAAAAAAGATAGTATTGTCTATATAGGCACTGTTAATATCTGACGGCTAACATATTCAAAGGCATCGATATATTTTTGAAATACTTTATTTGTGATTACTTTGGGAACGTGATTAGAAAGAATTGTATTTCTCTTTGACAAAATATCACAGTGCATAAATTAAATGTATTATGCGAATATATACCGTTCTTTTTGGCACCTTTTGCAGCATATAAAAGTAACAAACAAAGTAATATCAAGAGCAACTCCAATTCGTAAAAATAACTTCTCATCCAGCAATGTATAAACTTACTAACAGGTGACTTCTTCATTAAACATACACTTGTACACACATATACAAATGTATACAATTCTCCCATATAGAATTTGTACAGTACATAAAATTTTATATATTTATGACACATAAAACTTACCTAAATGTGTAATGTGTTTTCAGAAATTATAATATGGAAAGCGTTGAATCATATGGTACATGATGCGATAATCGAGAAGAGTACAATGCAATGTAATTTACAGAGATGGAGCAAGGTCATGAATCATAAATCTCTTTCTACGAATTAATGTATTCGAGGTTTCAATATATCATTGGACGCAGTTAACTTTCAACAGTCAACGTGAGATCAACGTCCAACGTCTTACATTGAAATACGGATCGCATCGTTTTTCAATAAAAGACCGTGCTACACCATCAATCGTTTTAGCGAGAAATTTGAGTAGATCTACATAGAGACGTAAAAGTACTTTTAAAACACACACATAACAGACATAATCATTAGGTTATCCTTGATCAGAAGGACAGAAAATATTTTGTTTTTCGTTCCCTTCCAATAATTCGGAGGATTTATTTTCTTTGTCAAGCAGCTGTAATCTCGCGTTATATTTCTTTTATCATCACAATAAATTTTAAAATCGTCTAGAAAAAGATTTGTGGCATAACACTGACAAATATCTTCGCAATAAGTCTCTATATAAAATAAAGTATTACGACTGTGATGGATAGATTTGAAAAATATTTCTTTTTTTTTTACACATATATCATTATACTTCTATATGTATAATTTTTTTCCTATATAACAGCCAAAGAGTTTTATAGCATCTAAGTGTATACATTACGCGATCACGATAGCTTTCAGAGATCACTGTTAAATATTCTTATTTTTTTGTATAACATTTCTCGTAATTTTTTATATTTCTTTCAAACTTTACATATTTTTGCTTCATTATCGTCTTATTTTCATGAATTTAATATTGGTATAACATAAAGTAACTTACAGCTGTAACCATTGTCAAACATGTCTCTGTGCATGGTCTCCACAACTCTCACATTTATGGCAATTATGATCAATATCCTTAAACTTTTAAAAGTGCATCGAAACTAATTGTCCTTTCCTCATAATGAACATTTTGTTGTAAGATGTGCATATTATTTATGACACTGAACTTATGGCATTATGGGGCGGACCCATTTGTGTTAACACTTTGTCTAACCATTGCAAAGGTCCATGCAAATGTGCTTCAATCCAGCAAGGGGTTGATGTAACATCCTGTCTATGATATTCAGCACCCCATCCCTTCACAAATGACATTCTGTAAACAAAGAAGTTTTTACTTACTTACCTGAATTATGTATATTATTGCAATTTTTCATACTGCATTAAATTATTGCAAATTACCTAATCGTGCACATCTTTGTTAGCTCATAGACAGCTTCGAAACCATGATTTACACTTTGCGAGAGAAGCTGAGCAAATTCCTGATTGTTGAATATCTTTAACGAGCATCCTGGTGGAATTTTACAAACTGTGCTGGGATGAAATCCATGATGGTGATTACAATTCCTAGATTGTACAAATATTGCCGAGTCTGAGAGACATTCGGCATAAACCTCGCCTCCCACGTAGTACAAATGCACTCCTTTGCCTATGTGTCGCCTTGTATTTTCTATTGTGGAATTTCGATTTACATTGGACAGTTGTCCAAGGCAGAAGCGATCGGAGTTATTGCTCGGGTTTGTGAAGCCGTCAATAACCACCGAATGCGTCTGACAATGAAATACCTCGCCCACTCGGCAATTTAGCTCGTAGTAAGCAATCGAGGCCCAATAGGGTGGTTCTTGATAACACACAGGTGTAGCTGATTCGATGGGCGCGCTCGTATCCATTGGAACCGAATCTGATGACGAGGTTTGTCCGGTTTGTGAGCCATCCTCAGGCGGAGAGTATGCCGGCGGTGGCGTCTCTGGTAATCCATTAGTACCATACGGGCTTTGAGGATTCGGTAAGGTTGCACTCCCTGGGCTTGGCACGGAACCGACAGAAGACATGGGTGATGTCGGATTGACGCCGCCTGTAGAGCTAGCGTTGAAGCCACTAGATGAGTAGGACACATTGTGTGGCATGCTTGGATCGGCCAATTGTTGAAAAGGCAACAGAGAATGGCCAGGAGCATATTCTGAGTGTCTAGGAACCAATACCGGCGGCAGCACTGGGCTCTCCACTCTTTTATAATGATAGGGGTTAATACAAACTTCCTTCTGTTTGGCGGAGAATGGATATTGACATAATTCCAATGGTTTTAGTTCATGGTGCGACTGAAGATCTGGCCATCGCCAGACTCTGCAGTATATCACATGTGGCAAGCCTTTACGGTGGGAAACCTGTAATCTACCATCTAAACTTCGAGGAATTGTTACGCATTTGCTTGGTGTGCCGGGACAGCTCAATGCTCGCTCTAGTTCTTCGATCGCTCCTTTGCGCTTCTTCAGTTTTTTCACTAACGAATCAACCGCTTTCTCCGCCCATTTCTCTTCTTCGTCCCCTTGTTTCCATCCAAGCAATTTTTTCACAGCGGGGCTGGTAAACGAGAATAAACTGTTCAACGAAGACATAGGTCCAGAACTTGAGGTTCCTTCTTCATCATCCATATTCGACAGGTAATGTATTACTTAAAGGATTTATCTACACATAATATTTTTGTCTTCATCTATAAGAAATAATCTTCTTCGTCAGCAATCTGAAATCATACAAATAATGTTCCAATTTCTTAACAAAACTTTAAAAAAGAATGGAAAAATATCTTTCTATATGACTTCACAAAATTATTCTCTCGCATAAATACTTATTGGTTATTATTTTCAACTTCCAACTTATTATTTTCAATTTCCAACTTCAAAAATATTAAATATATTTTTTTCTTTTATATATTTACATATATATATATATAATTATTTACTTAAAATTCTAACAAAATTTACTTCTCAAATTGCAAAGTGTTTAGAACATTATATCAAACTTGAAATTTAAAAAAATATTTCATGCTTTTATTCTATTTTTCTTAATCTTCCATTAACAATAAGTTAAAATTTCAGGAAACACAAAAAGTTTCCCTCTATTGTATATAGCAACAATACTCGACAAAACGTGATTTCGGACGCATCGTCTGTCGCCAATTCGAATTTTTGTGATGCTATTTTTATAAGAATATGTGATATTTTGGCATGTCTCCTCCCACTGCTACGTCAATTCACTGACAAAGAAAATAAAATCCCATAAATATTGCAACTTTTTTTTTTAAATGGAGACACACACATATGGCGAATTTTGAAACGGAAAATCTCGCGCGCGTGCAATATTTAGAGATTACAAGAGAGAAAATCCTTTATATTGCAAAAATATAATAAATTTATAATTATAAAACATTACAAATTTTAATATATAAAAAATACAAGAATAATATATTATTAATTGACTTCAAGAAGACATGAGGAAGTGGAGACACTATTTTCAAACTGAAAACTAAATATTTTGTTATATTTATTCACCAATACTCTATTCGTTAAGCGACTCGGTTCTCTGTAAATATACGTAAAGTAAATGAAATAAATCTTCAACGCAAATACACACACAGACAAAGTAATCCAACGAGTGTTACATCGTGCGTGAGGTTAATTACGCTACGGGGCGAGCACTCTCGTCGAAGAAATCGCCGAGCGGCAGGCTACCGCGGTAAAAAAACTGACGCACCGGAAGCACGCACGCACGCACACATACATACACACACACACACACACAGATTACACTCCGTCTGCGAATCGGTATGCGAAAGTACCGCGCGAGCGATACGCGCTTTCGTTCGGGATATTCGTTCACTTACGCGCTGCTCCTTGGCGATTTGGCATTGTTTTTACCACGATCTCCCACTCCCGCTGCCTCTCTATCGCCCTCGACGCCACGCTCTCGCCATTACGATCTCTCGCCCAGCGCAAAAAGCGCCCGTGGGGTTATCGATTGCGCTGTTCGACTACTGGGCGGCGCGGGGTGCCCAATGGCAATTCCGCGAAAATGAGATGACGATAATATCGCTCGCGAATCAATTTCGCACGGTGAGTGGTCTGTACTCAGGATTCCTCGTGTCTCTCAATTGTTCCGCTGCCATTCTCTCTCGCGTTCGAATGCTCTAACCGACGACGATCACCCAACCGACGATGAGAGAAATGCAAACGGGTCAAATTTTAATATATAAAAAATACAAGAATAATATATTATTAATTGACTTCAAGAAGACATGAGGAAGTGGAGACACTATTTTCAAACTGAAAACTAAATATTTTGTTATATTTATTCACCAATACTCTATTCGTTAAGCGACTCGGTTCTCTGTAAATATACGTAAAGTAAATGAAATAAATCTTCAACGCAAATACACACACAGACAAAGTAATCCAACGAGTGTTACATCGTGCGTGAGGTTAATTACGCTACGGGGCGAGCACTCTCGTCGAAGAAATCGCCGAGCGGCAGGCTACCGCGGTAAAAAAACTGACGCACCGGAAGCACGCACGCACGCACACATACATACACACACACACACACACAGATTACACTCCGTCTGCGAATCGGTATGCGAAAGTACCGCGCGAGCGATACGCGCTTTCGTTCGGGATATTCGTTCACTTACGCGCTGCTCCTTGGCGATTTGGCATTGTTTTTACCACGATCTCCCACTCCCGCTGCCTCTCTATCGCCCTCGACGCCACGCTCTCGCCATTACGATCTCTCGCCCAGCGCAAAAAGCGCCCGTGGGGTTATCGATTGCGCTGTTCGACTACTGGGCGGCGCGGGGTGCCCAATGGCAATTCCGCGAAAATGAGATGACGATAATATCGCTCGCGAATCAATTTCGCACGGTGAGTGGTCTGTACTCAGGATTCCTCGTGTCTCTCAATTGTTCCGCTGCCATTCTCTCTCGCGTTCGAATGCTCTAACCGACGACGATCACCCAACCGACGATGAGAGAAATGCAAACGGGTCGCCTCTAATTCCCCGTAACTTCGAGGGTACACTTCGTTTACACGTAACGTACTAAACGGTTAACGTTCCCCTTCGTTTCCGCGAATGCGCGATCGACTCGTCATCTACGCGAACGCTGATACTCAGCGCGTAAACATCCTCTCTGTGCGACGACACTACGGCGAATGTTTACTCGGCGGATTACGGATTACGTTGTGAGCGATGCCGTTTATAACGGATTTGCAACAACGATGTTTCATTCGTTGAAACGGCGAGTCATCGGACGTCCCGATTGGCTATCGAATAGAGAATTTCTAATTTCGATAGTTTCTTGCAATATCAGCCAATCAGTATATCGGACGAAGCTTGTCATATGAAATTTAATAGCGCCCTGAGAAGTTAGAAGTCACTAGAAATTTCACGCTCCGGTCGCCATGTCTACTCCACTGCGGAATAAATTGCGTTGATAACGCGCGCGATTCGGAGAATGTAAGAAAATATATTTGTCTGTTAGATTTTGTGGCTAAAAAAGAAGCTTCGTTGCTTTTATCAGTTTGAAGAACCAAGAATTGATTGTATCGTAGCAAAGAATGATCGATGTAGATTTGTACACCAAGTTAAAATCACCGCGCATGAATTTAATAAATGTAAGTCTTTTATCAATCTAACGTTCAATATAGAATCTTTTGAACAATGCGAATCTTATGCCCAATCTTTCATTAATTTTTCTGAGAATAGTGTACATAAAAGTTATAAAAACTCGGATTATAAATATTTACACAATTTAATTTTAATTTAAAGAAGTATACTTTGTATTATTTCGTTGCATAATTAATGTGCAGAACACATATTAATTCGTTTTTGCTTCAAATTGATATTATAAAAGGATTGACGTACACAATATGTACAAAAAAGAAAAAAATTTGTACTTTCTCTATTACATCTATTATATACACACTTTAAATATTATAAATATTATAAATTAATTCATGTTTTGTACAGTACAATGGAAGATTCATATTTACATGGACATGCAGTAAAATAAATTGGCAGCTTTTAAATAGAATTACCACATTTTCATAAATCACTTATTAAGAGCGATATGTTTTAGCTCTGTAATAATCTTGTTCGTGAATAGACTTCATTTTCTAACGATTTTATTTGATATCTCGATCTTTAAATAGTTAAGTAAATTATTTAACCTTTTAGTTACTCGAGTTTAAAAATTGAAGTTATTAATAAATAATGATATCAAATATATAAATAACATTAATATTCTTTGGTCTCAAAAATATTTCAAATTTTGACTTAACAGATCTTACTTTTTAATAATTTTCCAATATTTTTCTGCTCTCGTCATCCAAAATTATCGTATTATGATCTTCCGTAAATAAAGTTTCTTGGCTCAGAGCAGGGGTCTCTTGTCGAGAAAATTCGCTAGTTGCCCATAAGAACAAATCCAATGTCTGCTCTGTGCATTCTGCTATAAATCTTACAAATGGTCTCACATCTCCGGTATTTGCCAATTGCAAATTTTCATAATATTTATGACGGTGTTGTTTATGGATGATAACAGGCGGATATCCGGCCCGCATAAGAATCATATTCATGAGCAAGCGGGATGTTCTACCGTTTCCATCGGCAAACGGATGTATATGTACCAATTTATAATGTGCGAGAGCAGCATATCTATGAAACAAATTTTTTGGATTAAAATTCTGAACAAAGTTTTGGATAAAACTAAATGCAAAAGAAGAGATAGTAAATATTAATATAGTAATATCAATTTAGTAAATGTAAAATGAAAAATTTGTTTACCTTACTGGATGCATTCTGATGGCTTGTTCACTATTTAACCATAATACAAATTCCTCCATCAAATAATGTATATCATCTGGACCTGGAGGTATATGGCCACCAACGTACACTTGAGTTCTTCGAAATTCACCACCTTCGACAGGATTCACATGTCCTAGCACACGTCTATGTATTTCTAATATATTTTTTATAGAAATGGACCATACCCTGAATAATGAATAATAAATATTAGAATAGTAACAAGCCTTTGGATTTTCTCATAAAATTAGAAACTTACTTATTGCCCATGGTCGCAATGATATATTTCATGGCAGCATCTAATCCAATGATTTCATTGTGTTCATCAATACTCTTTCCATCAACTGCAAGGCGTGTCTCGACTATAGCTCTTGTCTGTGCCAGATTCATAGTATTTCCTTCAATTCCAACTGTGTGATAAATATGCTGGAAATAAGCCTCTGTTTTAGCACGTATTAATGCGACATTGTCATCAGGTATATTTGACAGTGTATTTCTTTTCTCGTCAATGCGTTTGAGCATTAGTCTGTCGAGTTCCTCGACTACTCGAGCTGTTCTTTGACTGTTTACCAAAGCACCTTCATGATTCGGTTTGTAAGTTAAAGCACGTACGTAAAACTCATTAGCTTTGATTATATTGTTCTGAGTATGCTCTAAAAACTCTCCATAATGATTCAAAACATCTGGATGACAAGGTGCTAATGCCACAGCATGTTGGAACAATTTTATAGCTTTCTTTTGCTTTCCAGATACTTTCATCTCCATTGCTAACTGCAAAGACGTCAGGGCTTCTGCTGTCGATGCCATAGTGTTCTGAACTTGCACTTTATCGAGTTCGGTGTTATCTGATGGAAAGGTGAGTCTGCTGTCGTAGTAAACATTCAAAAAACTTTCCAAGGGAAGCGATGCAAACTTGTTACGGAATTCATTCTCTGAAAAAAAAGGATCAAAACAAACTGTCAGCTCTCATATTCTTATCGTAATTCGCAAATATCGCAATAAATGATATTTTTATCTCACATGTCATGGCAAACGTAATTATATACGTTTATCAACTTTTGCTCACCCTCGTAATCGGTGGGCACGCCGCGTAAATATTGTGCCAGTAATGTGACGACGAAAGCAGCGGCGAGTCCGGATACAAAGACGAACGTGAAGATGAAACGATTCGGTATCATACCGTCCGTGGCGACATTCTTACGTTTGGAGTTCACGTTAACGGCCTTTGTATAGTGCATATGTATGCACTCGTAAATGTACGTAAATGCCAGTAGCATCTTTCCTCGCGGTGATTCTCGACGGACTTGTACCTGATAACAAACCGTGACATGCTTGACGAATATATCGCTCTATGCTCTCATATGACGCAATGCGTTGCCTTCATATCTTGTCAACGAGCGGCAGCTC